>NC_066583.1:590377327-590677327 GCF_024323335.1 Lathyrus oleraceus | reverse complement strand
GATTGTTAAAAGTAATTGGAAGTAAATGATAAAGGTCGGCTTGTAGTTGTTGACGGACAACGTGACAATCAATATCAATATATTTGGTTCGCTCATGGAATGTTGGATTCATAACAATAAAAAACATTATATAATTTAAAAGAAGGAGAGAATTCAATTGTGCCAGAAAAATTTGCTACAACAATCGATCCATCGGGTAAAGAAACATTAATAGGATTGATTCTGCGAAAAGAAGTAAAGTATTTCTTGGAATGGGTAACATGATCAGTTGCCCCACTATCAAGAATCCAATAATCTTTTGCAGGATCAATTGTACCTGCCTCAATGGATGTATTTTGATGATTCATCGAGGAATGGAGTGGAGCGGTGTGTGCAGTATTGACATTGTGGGCAGATGCTGCAGTAGATTTGGAAGAATTTGGTAATAATGAGAGAAGTTGTTGAATTGTCTCAGCACTCAATTGTGGAATGGATGAATCATTTGTAGCAACATTGGAAGAAGTTGGAAAGGAACTGTCATTAGAGGAAGTAGTGTTATTGACGGTCGATTGAGTTTTTGGCTGGTACCCAGGTGGAAATCCGTGTTTGAAGTAGCAAGTGTCAATGGTATGACCGAGACGTGTGCAAAAGGTGCATTGTTTGGGTGGACCACGAACGCCAGACGAACTTCGACCTCGACCACGTCCTCCGTTGTTGTGATCGCGACTTTGAAAGCGGTTACCATTATCAGAGGCATTGTAAAGAATTTTTGAACTTGGAATAGCAATATTTGCAGGACTTGATTCTTGTTGAAGAACCAAAGAAAAAACTTTGTTAATGGAAGGCAGTGGATCCATGAGAAGAATTTGAGAACGAACTGTGTTATAATTGTCACTTAATCCTTTTAAGAAACAAATAACCAATTCGGAATCACGTTGTTGTTTGATGATTTTGAAAGCGGCACAATTGCAAGGTTGTGACAGGTACAAGAAGGAAGGGGACGAAGATCTTCAAGATCTTCCCAAGAATTTTTCATAAAATTGAAAAATTCTGAAATTGATCGTTCACCTTGTTTTGTGGAGTGAATTTCTTGCAAAAGATCAGAGAAGCGAAAGTGATTTCCTTTGGTGAATCGTTCTTTATTCTTCCCAAAGAACCTTAGTGTTTTCGACGTAAGCGACACTTTGAGCAATCGAAGGTGTGAGAGATCGAGTTATCCACGAGATAACAAGACCATTACACCGTTCCCAGGCATCAAAAAGAGTATCAAGTTCTAGTAAAGGAGGTAACTTTCCATTGATGAATTGTAGTTTGTTCTTGGCAAGGAGGGCTCACTTCATTCCACGACTCCAAGTATGGTAGTTGTTGTTGTTTAATTGTGGAGAGACCAAAACCAATCCTGGATTTTCACCAGGATGAATGTAATAAGGTGATGAGTGTGATTGGGAGGAATCTTTGATGTGATGAATAGTTGAATCATTGTTTTCATCAGAGGAAGATGAATAATTTTCTTCATCGGCCATTGGGAAAAAAAGGGTGTTAATTTCTTATGATATCACTGATATCATATTAGAGAAATAATTGTATATTTCTTATTGATCAAAAGGTGAATGATTACATGAACTTATAGCTGATTACATGAGAGAATTATGATAGAATATTCTCCAACAGCTATATTAGGAGGGCCTAAATAGGGAGGAAAATAAGGCTAGAAAAAGGAAAGAAATAATAGGTAATTAAATCCTAAGGCTAGCAAATAAGAAGGAAATATCAAGTAATTAATTCCTAATAGAAACTTATGATGAAACTGCTAAGCATGTTACAGCTTTCACTGGTAGATATGAATCCGATGAAGATTATTATGATGAATATGTCTCTTATGAAGAATTGGTTGTTTCATACAAATAGCTTTGTGTCAAAAGTGATGAGGTGTGTAAGACAAGAGAATAGTAAAAGAGATTCATAGCTCAACTACAAGCTGAAAAAGAGAAACTTTTATCTACTACAACTGATCTTGAAAATGAGGTAACTTTATTGTCTTTTAAACTTGAAAACATGACTAAATTCATAAGAATGTTGAACAATGAGTATGATATGCTAGACAAAATTCTTCAATTTGGAAAAGAGACTGGAAACTTAAAAGGTATAGGTTTTAATTACCAATATCAAAATAAACAAGGAAAAACCCATATGACAAAATTTATTCCTTCAGAAAGGAAGTATGAGCCCATGATGTCTGACCAAATGTTACAACATCCTGCCAGACATTAGGAAACTCAAACTAAAGTCAAGTTTTTGCCTTGTAATGTCATTATTATGGTAAATATGGACATATAAAGCCTTTCTGCTATAGACTGCATGGTTACCCAAAACATCCAACACATCTTAGGGCTAATTATGTAATGATTAAAACTAGAAAGGAGTGGAAACCTAAGGTTGTTCCTCATGAAACTACTTGTTCTTCCACATGCCTAATTTCCAAGGAAGATGAAGTCAAGTTGTGGTACCAGAATCTTGGACATTTGAATCTCAAAGGAATATCTCTTGGTTACTCTACAAATAATAGAGCTTGCAGAGTATTTAACTCCAGAACCAAGGGCGTGATGGAATCCATTAATGTTATGGTTGATGATTCAATTATAAGGGATTGATGTCGATGAAGATGTTGGAACATAATCTCGGCAGACTGATTCTTCAGAAAAGGTGGAAAACATTTAGTCAAACATTGAGCCAACAAGGAATGAATCAGACGCTTCTGCTGACATCTGAGCTGCTTTTTTTATGTTTGATTTTGCATGTTTTTTGTGGATCTTTTCCCTGAGTATTGCACCTTTGTATGCCATGGTATGTACCTCTAACTCACATGTTCTGCTACTGATTTACTATATTATTTTATTGCCATTGATGAATTTTTGCTTGTTTTGTCATATTTTGGCTAAAAGGAGGGAGTAGATGGTGAAGAGGTGTGCTAGTTGTGCTCTTGATTTATTTTATGCTCTATGTGAAGGTTGTTTCTTTGAGGGGAAGTATGTTTCCTGTGTGTCAGGGGGGGTTATTTATGTATTGTTGATCATGACATTCAGGGGGATTTGATTTGTTTGCACCAAAGTTGTTGTGTACTTGTTGTGATGTCAGACATAATGTCTTGACATTTTACTTCATAGAATTCTATTTGTGCTTAGACTGTTGTGTACTTGTTGTGATGTCAGATAGAATATCCTAACATTTGTTTCAGAGAATTTTGTTTGTGTCTAGGTTGTTGTGTGGTTGTTGTGATGCCAGACATAATATCTTGACATTTTGTTTCTGAATGAGGCTTGGAGTGTAAGAGTTTATTTCTCTCTATGTATTTTTTGTGAGGGTGGGTTTCTATTACTTATTTTTGTTGCGTGCACCTCTGATATGTCTTGGTGTTATACCAAGTGTTTGGTCTTTGTGCTTGTGATTATTGTTGTTGTTTTATCTTTTCTTCAGCTATATGATGCAAAGGTTGTTTTGTCCAAAATTTGCGAAAATGGAAGATTGTTAGTTATGTGTTATTATGATTGGCAGCAATTTTGTTAAAACTTGTATCACAACAATATGTTGAGCAAAATGTCGTGACATGTTGATCAGACATCTTTTCATGTTTTGCTTTACTTCTTGGAAGACTTATTTTATTATGAGATAGCTGAAGATTCTCGGAATATTTTATATCATATCTGACTGTCCAATAAGGTTTATTTTAGGAACTCTTGTTTCGTTTCTAGCTATGCACTTGTTTCATAAAAAGAGATGTTGAGACATTTTAAGGAAACATTAGATCATATTTGATTTAATTCTGCAGAAGATTGTGCAGAATGGATGTCGAAACATTTGATTTAATTCTGCAGGCAGATGTCAAAATATTTACGGAGACATCAGATTTGATTCTGCAGATAAATTTCAAAATATTTAAGGAGACATCAAATTTGATTTGATTTGTTTTATTTTGGATATGCCGATTTTTTATGCTTAAGCTCATGCTTACAAAGGCTATTTAAAGAGGACGTTACTAAACCTAATGAACAAAAAGACATTCTATTGTTAGGGTTTAGTTGTCGTTGTTATTTGTGTGTCATTCTAGTATCTCTTTGATACTTGAATTGGATTGAGTTTATTGAGTTGTAATTATGAATTACTCATGAGTTTTTAAGCAAGAGTGCATTTTGTTTCATTGGAAGTGTGTCTTATGTTCTTTGATTGTTTTTCAGTTGTTACCACTGTTGTATGATTGAAGGGAAGTGAGAAGGGTCTTATATATATTAGAGAGTCTTAGATAGAAATTCCACGGGTAGTGATTAGGTGAGAAATTTGTAAAACTAAAGGTTGTTTATAACTTCAAACTAATACTGTTATAGTGGATTTTCTTCCTGGTTTGGATGCCCTTAGATGTAGGTGACGTTGCACCGAACTGAGTTAACAATTGACTTGTGTTATTTTTTTCCTGCTTTTTACACTGTTATTGTTTCTGATGTGACATGTCTTGAACTTGGTGTCGTGACATCGTATACAACATCTGTTATCTGGATAATTGTTTTTGGTGCTACATGTCCTGAATCTGGTGTCGCGACATCGTATAAAACATATGTTATCTGCATAATTGTTACTTGGGTGACATGTCTTGATCCTGGTGTCGTGACATCGTATACGATATCTATTATCTGCTTACTATTATTGTTGTGTGAACTCATGATATTAGTGTCGTGACATTGCATACGACATCTAAAATTTGCGTACCAGAATTTTCAATATCAATGTGTTAATCTAGAATGCCATAAAAAAATAGATTCAAGCATATAAAAAGAATTATAAATTTCATTAATAATATTGTCAGATGCACAAAGCTTGATCATTCATTCAACGGAATATCACATTCCTACAAATAAATCATTTTAAAATATATTAGTTTGCCCAATTCATATACTCCGAGGTTCATATTCAAGTCCCCACTAACAAGGTTCCTATTCATGTCAAGAACATGAATCACATTAACAAGAGTGACTTTCTTTCCGGAAGTGAATTTGATTTCAATGGATCTTGTACCAACGACTCTAGATCTTACTTCATTTATCATCTGTACTTCTTATCCACCATTAATTTCAAAATATATTTTAAATACTACTTTATCATAAGATACATGCATGATTGCACATGTATCATACCACTATCCTTGCACTTTGTCTTAAATTATCATAATTTTGCTCACCATATGATCATGTCTTCATCAGTATGAACATCATTAACTCCGATTTTAGGTTTATTACATCTACAACATAATGGTCTAATTTGCCCCCTACAAAGCGGTCTTTTTTTTTCCTTTGACCTGCTAGAATATATTACTAATAAAATGACAACTCCTTAACATTATAACATGTGAGATAAAAGTATAAAAAAATATTATTACCTTCTCACAAATAAATTAAAACAGTATTTTGTATGTAAGTTATTTCGTAACAATTCTGAAATATTGTGATGATAGAACTTTCTAACAAATCTAAAATCTCATCCCAAACAAATAACCATCCGATCAACAGTTGAAATACACTACAACCTAAAACTACTGATAAACTGTCCTAAAAGTAAAAGTACTAAAACTTATTAAACAACGGGAATAAGTAAAAACAAAGCGATTCCATTAACTAATCAAACTCACAAAAGAGATGAAGACATTCGAATCACATTGCTTGTAGAATAATTCTTGCCACATGAGAGGTGTGTCAAATCTAACGTATCTACGTATAACAAAAAGAACAAATAAAAATTAATATCTAAGCTTTCTTTGGAGATTTCCTGGCCTTGGATGGAGATTTAGGAGCAGTAGCAGCACTTTGAGTCTTCTTAGGCAAAAGCACAGGGTTAATGTTAGGAAGAACACCACCATGAGCAATGGTAACACCAGCAAGCAATTTTCCAAGCTCTTCATCATTCCTCACAGCCAACAACAAATGTCTTGGACTAATCCTGTTCTTCTTGTTATCACGTGCCGCATTTCCAGCCAACTCAAGAACCTTCACACAAACAAATTTCAAAATTATGGTTCAGTTCAATTTACAAAATTCCAACTCAGTAGCAGTTAAAAAATGAAACTGAGGATGGAAAAAGGAATTAATTTACCTCAGCAGCAAGATACTCAAGAACAGCGGCTAGGTAAACAGGAGCGCCGGTACCAACACGCTGAGCGTATCTACCTTTCTTCAAGAAACGGCCGATTCTTCCGACAGGAAATTGAAGTCCAGCTCTGACGGATCTTGTCACCGATTTCTTCCTTGGTCCTCCTCCTTTCCTTCCTCCCGCACCTTTCTTCACCTTTGTGCTTGCGTCCATTTTGAAATTCGAACACTAGATTCTAGATGTTGATTCGATTTTTTTGTAAGAAATGCTTAGAATTGGAGATGGTGAGATAAAATTATGATAGGTGTTGGCAAGCTTTATACTTCTACGGTAACTATAAGGATTTTGCTCAGAAAAACAAATCCATTAGAAACATTATTTCAGATCTATGGCTCTTTGTCCCTTACCTGGCGATCCGTGTCTCCTAAAACTGACCAATGGGAATTCAAAACCAATCAGACGGTCTCACCTTTTTCTTATTGAATTTGGCTTTATGCAATTTTGTTTTATTTTTTATAAAATTGGATGATTCTTTCTTTTTTTTATATATATATATATATCAATTGGATGACTCTCACATTTAAAGCAATTTTACTACTATATTCTTTATCAAATTTGTTAATATATATAATTTTACCATGAATTTTGAGTCTTTAATAAAATTTTAGAAAATTACATTTTTTTCCCGCAACAAAGTTAAAAGTAGCATAAATTTTGGAATTTTTGGTATAAACATATTGTAATTTTTTTAATTTCCGATAGAGACACGGAAGATTTTATCGGAAATTATAAAATTACATTTATATTTATTGGAAATTGTAAAATTTCTGAGAATTATTACAACATTTTGGAAAAACAATCTAATAAAATCAGTTTATGTCATTAAAAAAAATGAATTTCGTTTTACGTAAAGAAAACATTCACACTTGGTATACGTTATACCAAATTAGTGTAAGTCAGAATTCTCACTCACATTTGATATACGATTATACCAAGTTAGTGTAAGTCAGAATTCTCACTTTAAATCATGTTTGAAATTGAATATGGATATCTTTCAATTTTTCAAACACTCTAAGCGAATTATTGAGAAGAAAAGGGGAAATGAATTAAGTGGTGATTATAAGTCCTCAAATAAGCTTGCAAAGTTAAAATGTAAGTTGTCGTCAATCCTAATACAAATGGAAAAAAATACACACACAGAGAGTATTTGGTCATTTTTAAATATTAGCTTACCTTATTCTTAGCTTTAAGAATATCAAAGAGAAATGAATCTCACTCTTTATGATAATATGTCACCATGAGGGAACTTGAAAAGTATCATTTGACATTGCTTCAACTTTCTTTAGTTGTAGTTGTAGAAAATTTGAAATATTTGGCAATCTTTGTTCACATGTATTGAAAGTGTTTGAAATGAACGATGTTACATTTATTCTTGAGAAGTATATTTTTAGAAGGTGGACAAGAGATGTTCGTTGCGGCATTATCCAAGAATGTAAGAGAAAAGAAATTGAAGGAGATCCAAAGCATCTTCAACACAAAAACATTGACAAATTGTCTCTAAATTCATTAGAGTGGTGACCAATGCATCACCCAACAATGAACATCTCGAGTTTGTAGATGATATTGTAGAAATCACGTGTAAGAAAATCATGGAACTTCGCATACAACCCAAGAATAATCCAAGAATAATGACACTCATAATAGTGATAATCTAACAATTCAATGTCATGATGTTATGCAATCAAAGGAATTCAAGAAACAATATCGAGATGCAACTTACTACAAAAAAAAAAGTACGGTCGAGTATATCAGGTATTTAAGTCGATGTTTAGATCATTGATTTAGTTTTACATGTATTATCATTGATTTTAATTTTACCTAATCATTCTAGGAAAAACATTAACAAGTCAAATGATTGAATAAGTATCTTATTAGGCATTTCTACCTTATGAGCCTCCACAATTACAAGAGGATAAATTTAGCTTCACAACATTTTTTGGTAATTTAATTTGTATTTGAAAAAGAATTATCCGTATAAATTTTATCTTGATGTTAATTAAATTTTGTTATCATGTAGGCACTCCTAAATGAAACTGATATTGCAACATTATCGTGATTGAAGCTAATTAATCACCAAGTCATACTTTTGTTATATCAATGATGTTTAGTACAGTGTCTATTACTTGGTGAATTGAGAATTGAGAGTTGAGAATACAAACAAGTTTCTACATAATACAAACAAGTTTCTGCATGATACAACTTCCTTCTTAATACTAGCATGACAGTTCAATAAATATAAGTAATTTTCGGTATGATCTCATGAATGATTACTACGAATGATATTTCAAGATATAATAACATTACTATTCGCAAAAATATTGGACGCCGAATAATAACATTACTAATCAAACTCACAAAAGAGACGAAGACATTCGAATTACATTGCTTGTTATACATTGAGTAATTCTTGCCACATGAGAGGTGTGCCAAATCTAACGTATCCACAAATAACAAAAAGAACAAATAAAACCTAATATCTAAGCTTTCTTTGGAGATTTCCTGGCCTTTGATGGAGACTTGGGAGTTGTAGAAGCACTTTGAGTCTTCTTAGGCAAAAGCACAGGGTTAATGTTAGGAAGAACACCACCATGAGCAATGGTAACACCAGCAAGCAATTTTCCAAGCTCTTCATCATTCCTCACAGCCAACAACAAATGTCTTGGACTAATCCTGTTCTTCTTGTTATCACGTGCCGCATTTCCAGCCAACTCAAGAACCTTCACGCAAACAAATTTCAAAATTAGGGTTCAGATTCAATTTACAAAGTTCAAACTCTATAGTAGCAATGAAAAAATGAAACTGAAGATTGAAAGAGGAGTTAATTTACCTCAGCAGCAAGATACTCGAGAACAGCGGCTAGGTAAACAGGAGCACCGGTACCAACACGCTGAGCGTATCTACCTTTCTTCAAGAAACGGCCGATTCTTCCGACGGGGAATTGAAGTCCGGCTTTGACGGATCTTGTGACGGACTTCTTCCTTGGTCCTCCTCCTTTCCTTCCAGCAGCTCCCACCATTTTGAAATTCAAAAACTAGATTCAAGCTGTTGATTTTGAAAAATGGAGATGGTGCGATGAAAATGGTGGTGGTGTGGGCAATGTTTTATACTTGCACGGTGATTATAAGGATCTTGCTCGGAAAACAAATCCACCGTTAGATTAAAAACTATAATTTCATACAGTATCTATCTATGGCTCACTGTCATTGACGTGGCGATCCGTGTCTCCTAAAACTAACCAATGAGAACCAATTATAAATTAGAGTGGATTCTTGCAATTTGTAATGGGATAACTCAATTTCTTTTGGATGCAATAGTGGAATGTAAATATAAATCACAATTTATTTTGGTCTTTTTAACAAATTGATTGGGTAGTTTTTTTTTAATAGAAAATAAGGTTGAAGTTTAAAGAGATATAAGGTTAAAATGTTTACTCAAAAATATTTATTTTAATGTCAACTTACAAGTGGAATTCCGTATTAATATGCAAAGTGTGTTATTTTAAAAAATTAAATTTTTATGAATTATTTTATTTAAAATTTATTAAATAATAATGACTATGTATTAATATTAATTATTGTTTTTAAATGACAATATTAATAATAATAATAATAATAATAATAATAATAATAATAATAATACATATTGATTAACTTAATTGTAAAATTTAATAATAATAATGTGTTTGATGTTGATTGCATTTAAATAGTTATAACTAATGTTTTCAGAATGGAATCAAAGAATTAGACATGTGATTTAAATTTATGATTGATATATTTTTTAAATAAATAATGACATAATTAATTATAAAGTCTTTTAACTTAATTTAATGTTTTATTTTAATCTTTTAATTAAAAAAATTACAAATTAGTCTTTTAACTTCATTTTTGTTATCTTATTTTGTCACTTCCGTCAATTTCGGTAAAAAAAAAATCAGGTGATGTGGTGTGATAGTAAGACCACTAAAGATAAATTGAGTCCGCATAAAATTAAAAAAGAAGAAGTGTTATTGATTTATATTGGTTTATCCCTTGCAATGCGAGAGAATTTTGATTTACCCCCTCAAGAATTTAAAAAAAAAATCACATGAACTTTAAAAAATAAATAAATCATTTAAAAAAAAACACCTATACAAGCCACATCATCAAAAGTGAAGATTAATTCCTTGTCAACTTGTCACCTAATGGGTAAAGAAACAAAATCTTTATATTTCAATGAGAGATTCAAAAGAAAAAATTTACTAGGGGATAAACAGGAAGTCGCTCATATTGCATAGGATATTATATATTTAGTCCTAAATTAAAAAGGATAGGACAACATACTTAATTCAAGAAAAAATCTAACCAAAATTATAAAAAAAAATACTTAAAATAAAATAAAGGTTTATATTCTATTAAGGAAAAATGTTTGAAGTTTTGATGCTAGGATAATATGTTTTTCTATAACAAATTTAAAAAGTTAACTAATTACGCACATCTTTTTGATCGAATAGTTAAATAAAATCAACCATGATTCTTTGGTTAAAATGGTTTTGAACTGTTCAATCCAGTCTTACATTGATTTTTCCCAAACAACAATTTTGCAAGATTAACCAGGCATAACTTCGCTCTAGTTTCCGAACCAGCCAATTAAACTCGTTGATATAGTTTTTCAACATTGGCAATAACTTTAGTATATCTTTGTCTTAGCTTTTGGAGGAGCGAGAAGAAATTCTAGAGATGTAGAATTAATTTTAGCATGATTTTGAGGTGTTTGTTATGCTAAAGTATAATTGATTCTACCTCTAGAATTGATTATACTTTAAGATAGAAATTAGAGATTTTTAGTTTAAACGTGATGTTTACATTGAAATTTATTATTCAACTCGCTTATACATAAATATATCCAAACATAAATCATTTTACCTTCAACTCACTTTTACCTAGAATCAATTTATAGTGGTATATTTGTAAAGAGCCTACAAAGGTGAAAGGATTGTAGCCCTTAGAGGGGGCGAGGATCATATGTCGCCCTCCAATAAGGATTGTGTCGCCCTAAGTGCCTCTCAATCGCCTAGTTATGGAAACATGAGAAAAGACGTTTCTTGGTTAGAGGGAAGTCATATTCAATAATTGACCCATATTCTCCTAGGAAATAGGTATTCAACGGTTCATCATTGATTGAGTAGGCGATTATCATTTTCTTTGGAAATGATTTCGCTAGAATCGTCTCTCACAATAATGACCCTTGGTTATTATTGTAACACCCCAGTTTTAGTAAACTATTTTATTTTAATTTAATTATATTATTTGTGTATTTATTTGATTATTTTATATGGGTGAATAAATGAATGTGGGTGAGAGAGAGAGAGTGTCAGTGACCTTGTAGTAGAGTGTGGAGAGTAATTAGAGAAAGATATATTAACTTGGAATTATTTTATTAATTGACATAATATTTTGATTTTATTATTTAAATAAAATAAAAAGATAAAAAGAAAATATAAATTGTAGAGATATTGAGGGAAAGGTGGGGATTAGAGAGAAAAGTAAGGGTAAAGTAGGAATAGTCTAATGATGAGACTAGATTTTTAGTGTAAAAAGAGAATTAGAAGGATGGAGTTGAGCAGTACGTATAATTTTTAGGGAAAAAGATGAAACGAAGGCTACGGTAAGAGAAAGAGCAAGAGAAAGTATAAGTGTTATATATGTTGATGATTATGTTAATATGATTCGTTGTTGAATTCTGGAAATGAGTTGTTTGGGTATTAGGACATGTTTGTGTGAAGATTAGAAGTAAGGAAAGTTATTGAACGTGAAAAAAAAAAGTTTATGGGGAAAAGTCACCTAGACCAATCGCTTGGTCTAGGGGTGTAATTTATTGGTCTATGTCTGGGTGTGAAAAATCAGTAAACAGAATGTTCACAACAATTGATTGGTTTGTGGCAGTAACTGATTGGGCCACTGGATGCTTTGTCCATAACTTTTAATCCGTAAGTCCAAACAAGATTATGTTTGAAGCGTTGGAAAGCAAATGTGATTTCGTATCAAGTGATAATGTAATCTGAGACTGAATATGTTGTATTAATATGATTAAATGATGAGACTTATATGTATTGTTAATGTTATGTTGACGATGAATGTTATGATGAATTTACTTATGAGTTGTGAGTATGAATTGATAAATTATACATGTTGAGATGTGTATTATTAAGTTAAAAGTGAGTTGCATATATGTGAGTTAATAATTTTATTAAGTTGAATTTTTATATGTGCTCGAGTTGTGTTGTTATGTTGAGTATCATGTTGAGTTGTTATGGTAATCCAAAAGAGGGGATTACGTGAATTTGCCAATGCACGTATGTTAGGATCAGAAGAAGGGTCTTAACGCATTGAAATTTTGTTTACATGTGTAAGACCCAAATTTTGACCCTAAGATCCCTTATGTCATCTCATCATATGCATTAGCATTGGGATCACACCTTGGCATCCTCCTTACCCTTCATTCATAGGGTTTGCATTGGGAGAGATCACCAAGTACATTTGATTGTATCATACTTTCTTTTTCATTATTTACTAACCAAAATACCAAAAATATGTCAATGTATAGTTTAATTCTTTTATAGGTAGTGTGTATGCTCACCTAAGCTTCATCAAGCTCATATATAGGGTTTGAGACCCTCAATGCAAAAAGCTCAATCAAGAAATGGTTCAAATTGACTCTAAGCATCATATATGGATCCCCATGATCTTCACATGTCATTTTGATAAAAAAAATCATCAAGAGTTTGGAATGTGTTTGCCTTTGAAACCCTAGTTCATCTGGGTAACTTATGTGACTTTCCCAAAAAGTTTCTTCATCATTTGATCAAATATTTCAAGGGATACTTCATATTACATCATCCTACACATATACGATCCTCCATGAAGGAACTTTTCTCATTTGAAGTTCATAGAAAAAGTTATTAAAGGTGGAAGAAGTGAACATATGGCTTGGTACTTAGAAAATTTTCAAACATGTTTGATTTTCCAAACTTCCACATCAAAATTAATCATGATTCAAGCTTCAAATGAAAAACTGTTCAAAAATTAAAGTTGATCCCCTTGATCTCACCTTTCCAAAAAGTCCAAGATCACCTCATTTGGCAAAATTATGAAGGACTTGCGCATGGGTGCAAATTGAAGAACCATTTGGATGATTTCCACTTCCACTTTTCATACACGATTGCATGGCTTTGTAACATGGTTTCAGCATGATTCACATTCAATTATGGACCTAATTGCATCACTTGATGGGCCTATCACACACCCATGCAAGCATGCAAAGAGAATTTTCAAAATTTTCCAAAATTGGAAGTGTGTGGAAATCAATCTCATGGCCTATAAATAAGACCCTCATTGCTCAGAATTAAAGACCTCATGCCCAAGCTTTGAATCTGCAATCCTAAACATTCACCATTAAAGGATAATGTTGGTACCTTAAGATTGGCATTAATTTTGTAAAACAAATAATGTAATCACCTCTGTTGTTTTAATATGTTGGGTTGAAGAAGTTCAACATCTGGACCAACATGTCATGTAAGATGTCACGACATCGGGACTGTGACATCTCACATGTGTATAAAACTGAATCAGTTAATTCTGGTTTGTGTTAAATGATTAATTAGGATATCTGGTGAATATCCTAACTCATATGTGGAGATCTTGAAGATTCAATCAGAAGATTTGGTGAATATATTTGGTGAATATACAGTTTCCAAATATGGAGATCTTTTAGGAAATAAAAGATTGAAGACCTTGATTGTAGCAGAAGAATTCTGCCAACTTTGTAACAGCAAAGGAGAAGCTTGCTGCGATTTCTGAAGGCCCAAATCCAGTTGGGTGGTTAGGTTATAAATAGCAGATTGTAACCTAGGTTTTGTAAGCCTCAAACAATGTAAAAATTAGGGGTGTGTGTGAGGTAAACCTCCCAACCTGTGGGAAGGTTACCATGTGTTTCTCAGTGCTTGAAAGCATGAGATTATTTGTAACTCAAAGCCTGTAGGCAAGAGTTGTTATGTTCTTGAACGAAGTTGTAAAGCATGTTCAAGTTGTTTAAGCATTGCATTGTAATTGTAGTGATAGGAATGGAAACTGGAGGTTTCTATCTAGGAGTTCCTAGGTATAGATTGCATTGGGTAGGGATTAAGTGAAGAGTTGTAAACGGGGGAGTTTAACTATGAATTAATACTGCTAATAGTGGATCTTCTTCCTGGCTTGGTATGCCCCCAGAGTAGGTAATGTTGTACCGAACTAGGTTAACAATTACTGGTGTTTTTACCTTCTACACACTATATTCTGTCTGTTATAACTCAGTCTGGTTTTAGTCTGTTTATGAAGGGAATAACATACCTGACACATAGCCTGCAGTCTGAATGCAAAACAGAATGTTATAACATTCATCATTGATTGCTGATACTGATGAATCTACTGGTTGGTCTGTTACAGTTCACCCATCTGTGATGTTGGGACAGGTGATGTTCAAATCAACGTTGAGACATCATGCTGATAACTGGGCAGGATCAATAAACATAAGGGTTATGTTTGATCTCTAATGTGTCCTTGCACTAGATGGAAAAAAACTGGATGTTCTTCTTTCCATGGTGGTATATTAGCAGATGTCTTGACATCTGTGACTGGGTGCAGATGGGTATTGGGTTTTAATTTTTGTAACTGTCTTGTTGTATTAGTAACAATGTTGGATCAGATGTCATGACTTCGTGTAGAACATCTGAACTCTGACTATACCAGAATTTCAATTGGTATCAGAGCAGGCATCCTGTTTTGTTTCTGGATGAGATCCATGGGTGATACTTTCTGGTATCTTGCAAGGAGTTATGTTAGTACTGATGCTGGAACCTGTGGAAGGTTCTGTGATTTCCCTGAATAATCCCTTGAAGTAGGTGGATGGACTATTCATGACAGGAACTGTGTGTACCTGTCTCTGGAGGTTGACAATTGGCCTTTGTGTGGGACAGCTCTGCTAGTATTAAATCATACTCAATCTTGGTTTGATCTTGGAGGCTGATCTAGAGAAGTGTGTGTTCATAGGTTGAGTTGTATTATGATTTCCGCTGCATAATACCTGGCAAAACTCAAACTCTGATGAAGTTTCCCCTCATGTGGATGAAAGGCTGCTGTATTCAAGATGTCATCATAATCTACTGAAAATGTCAAAGATACTTGAGTCTCCTCAAGTCCACTCATCATGACGTTCTCACTTCAGGATGGTAAGAATCACATGATCACTAATTCTTTTACTCTCTTGGGTAGTGTATATGAAGACCTTGAAGACTTTCAAGGAGGGTTTGTTCCAAGGAGGTGGAACTAATGTTCTATGCGATGCTAGAACATGTTGTTCAACAAGTATGCAGCTACTGGTTGAAGAGCATATGTTTTTAGGTGTCAAACAAAGGGATACTTGTGTTTGAAACCTACTCCTGACCTGGAAGAGGAGACATCTGTGTGTGCGAATTTGACAAGGGTAGGGTCAACTGTATGTGTGCTCAAGAAGGTCACTTTAGACGTATGATCTCTAAGAGTGAAGCTGGTTAAGATGTGACATGGTGCAATTTCCTGCTGTCTGTCTTATTCCTACAGATTGATCAGGATTGGATAGTTGTTCCCTGAAGTACTATGTTGTGTTGGAAGACAAGTCCACTGGATGTTAGAAGTCAATACTAGGGTAACCTGATTGATATCTCATTTGAGAGGATTGGGACCATGAATCTAGTTATTCAAACACCACGCTCAGAAGTGACAGTTCTTTCAAGGAGTGAGAATATGAAGATTCAGAGATTGGTTGAGGTAGTATGCTCTGGTAATGCATAGCTACTATTGATGGGTGTTGTTGTCTTTCACCAGTACTTATGGTCAGCTGGAGTCTGATTGGTGTGATTGGAGTATGTATAGGTATAACTCATAGAGTTAATTGCCACCGATGGGGGTGATGTATGTCATGTTGAGACATTTGTGTACAATGCATGGATATTGGTGTGAAGTTTCCATGATTGTTAATTTGAGGGGGAGTTTTGGTTAACCTCCTTATGTTTGGTCAGCCTAGGGTCTGGTTGGCTGTTAACCTGTGTCACATGGGTTCTGGTTGTTGTGTGACACATTTGCAAGGTAGGATTCATCCCTCTCATTCCTAAGGGTGAATCTAATCTGGAAAGATTCTCAAAACTGTTGAGGTGCTTGCAAGCAGAAGATGCTGACACAAGAAGAGTATTCTCAAAGTATTCTTATGGTGGAAGTATCTGAAAGGAAAATTGGGAAAGGATTTAAGATCAATGTCTACTTGTGCCAAGTACAAGTATTTAATTGATTATCCTTGGAGCTCAAGATAACTGATGTTTTTAAAAAATGTTGGAACATCTCGTCTTCTAGACTCTGTGTAGAATCACAGGAAGGAGAGTACGTTGGTTTATGATCTATCACTTTGGTGGCAGCAAAAGCATATGATCTCTAAAAAGGTTTCCTGGCAAGAAACATGTTCAGCCTTGGTGTGTACAAGAAGAAGAAAACATCATAGTCCTGATGGTGGTTACTTGGATCAGTTTACTTCTGATCTAGGTAAGGAAGTGCATTGGCTAATGCACACTGTGGAGTCAAGAACAAGTGGCAGCAGTCTTGACATCATGGAAACAACTTTGCTTTAGGAAGTGGAATCCTTGGTATAGCTGAAGGGATAGTTTCTAACTGGTCCGTCTGAAGACTCATGCACCAGAGTGTCTGATGTCTTTGGAGAAGAAGCAGGGATTCATCAAGGTGTGAGCTTCGATGACTTAACTGCAAACCTGCAGGATGGAGGATGTTTACTCAAACTTGGTTCCACGATCAAGTCTATGAAAACATTGTACTCTTGTTCTGTGAAGGGAGGAAGTTCTTTCAAGTGGCAGAAGAAGGAGCTGAATTCAACAGCTAGATGTCAAAACACAATGGTGTGACATTTGGTCCAACATCAGAATCTTAGTTGGTGAAGTGGCACATCAACTTGAGATAGAAGGGTCTACAAGGTTGTAGATTGGATACTTCAAAAAGATCGTTCTCGTTGCAGTTCTTTGGAGTTGCTGGATGGAGAGGGTGTTACATGTTCATGTCTTAGAAAATCTAAGTTTTGTTCAACATGTAGCTTGAAGTTCAATTCTCACTTGGAAGGTCATAATATCTTTGGGAGAAGTCTGATAAATGTGGAGAGGTCAAAGAATGGCATTTGACTTTTTCATATGAGGATTCATGAAGGAGGTAATCAACCAGTGGCATTTGGTCTATCTCAGAAGTGAGTTCGAAGGATCAAGACAATCAACTTATGGCAACTGATTATTCTTGAGGAAGGTCTAAGACAAATTACTTTGAGCAGAAAAGTAGTAAGTTGAAGACAAAAGGAGGTGTTTTCTATTCATCTCTTGGAGCTTGTGGAAGGAGTTTTGAGCTATCTATGGAAGATTATCTCTTGTAATGGGATGAGAATGTGTATGTCCCTATTTGTGTCTGGTTTCTTATGGATCAAGCTAATAACTCAGTGATATCTGAAGATTATCAGATGGTGTTATGTTGTGAAGGATGTCCTAACTCATGTTAGAACATTTTGTGGAGTAGTTTTCTGTTTTGGTTAGAAGAGAGATTAACACAGAGTGTGGATGTGTTCAGCCAAGAGGGTTGAACAGAGGGTGTGCTCTTGAAGACATGAAGATGCGTCTTATGTTTTCCATTCATCAAGTGGTATGGGTTCTCTTTGAATCAGGAAGTATGTGAAGGTCCAACTTTGGGGTGTTGGATATGTTCATGTGTGATCTCCAAGTTTCAAGAGGAGAGTTGGTTGTCCATGACAGGGGGAGTTCTGTCTTTGCACTACAAGTAATCATCAAGCTTGTGGTCTAGGTGTTCTCAGATAACAAGGTATGGCACCTTGTTAGTTAGTGGGATGATGTGGAGTGTGTCAAGGTTGAGTGAGCAGAAGAATGTCTGACCGGATGTCATGACATTGCCTTGGACAATATTGTTATTTCCTTCTGAAACTTACAGTCATAAGGAAATATGGATGTGATGTGTCTCATTATGTTATATCAGAATGAGCCTGTGTGGTACAGGTGCTGGAGTCACTGTTATTTGATGTATGCACAGATTTAGGGGGAGGAGGAGTACCCTTGGACAATTTGTGTGTCTTACTAGTTGCATCCATAACTAGTAATTCTGATTGTTGCACAGATTTAGGGGGAGGAGAAGTACCCTTGTGCATGTGTGTATTACTAGTAGCCATAGCTAGTAATTGTTTTGCTTCTGCTGCTGATTAAACTACTGTTAAGTTGTTTAAACTACTGATAGTTTGCCTTGTGAACAAAAAGGACAGATTTATGTTTTAGCCAAAATTTGCCAAAGGGGGAGTTTGTTGTTTCTAAGTGTTGGCAGCAATTTTGGTAAAACAAAGAGTGTTCACAAGATGTTATGTGTGATGTCTTAACATAAGATATCCTATGTTCCTGCTGGAAGTTGTATAAGGATATGTGGATTATAGATGTGTGGTGCCAGATGTCAAGCTACCACTGGAGGTGAGAAAGTGGTTTTAGAGAATGGTGATAGGGAGAATACATGAAGAATGCAGACAAAAGCAGTGTCAAATGTTAAGACATAGCTTGCAACGTGTCTGACAACATTTATGGAATAGTCTTGGAACTGTTGTTTCTGGAAAGAAACAGTCAAGAGCTAGAAAAGGTATTCAAAGATAGTCTGGGATATTGGTGGTGATTCTCTGACTGATTCTCAGCAAATATTTATGGATCTTGACCAAGCATTTACTCCTACCGTTAATTCCTAAGTTTGGTCTGGCCTATTTAAAGGATGTATCAGCACTCCTCTTCTCACAAGAGCGACATTTCATTCCCTCTAAACCATGGGGTTTGTTAAGATCTGAGCATACTGCTCCTGGATCTGGTTTTGTGAAGGTGTCATTTATAAATGTTTAGCTAAAAAGGGGGAGAGAAACATTGTCCTGAGGATGCACCAGAAGCAAGCAATATCTGGTAGCAAGGAAAAGATGGGTTCAGAGACAAAAGTCACTAACTGGGTATATCAGTTGTGTCTTGTGATTTGAGTTAAGAAGACAGTTGTGTCTTGTGATCTGAGTTACATTATCTATGTACTCAACATTACATATTCTTCAGGAAGCCCTACTGTTGAGGGGAAGGGTTGTGGTGGAGCTGATCCTTGTACATCTTCTTCCTCATGTACACCAACAGTGGTGGTGGCAATGGGGCTGTCATTGACAAAGAGGAAGTACATAACCATATTGGATTATTTGTTTTAGCTAAAATTTTCCAAAGGGGGAGATTGTTGGTACCTTAAGATTAGCATTAATTTTGTAAAACAAATAATGTAATCACCTCTGTTGTTTTAATATGTTGGGTTGAAGAAGTTCAACATCTGGACCAACATGTCATGTAAGATGTCACGACATCGGGACTGTGACATCTCACATGTGTATAAAACTGAATCAGTTAATTCTGGTTTGTGTTAAATGATTAATTAGGATATCTGGTGAATATCCTAACTCCTATGTGGAGATCTTGAAGATTCAATCAGAAGATTTGGTGAATATATTTGGTGAATATACAGTTTCCAAATATGGAGATCTTTTAGGAAATAAAAGATTGAAGATCTTGATTGTAGCAGAAGAATTCTGCCAGCTTTGTAACAGCAAAGGAGAAGCTTGCTGCGATTTCTGAAGGCCCAAATCCAGTTGGGTGGTTAGGTTATAAATAGCATATTGTAACCTAGGTTTTGTAAGCCTCAAACAATGTAAAAATTAGGGGGGTGTGTGAGGTAAACCTCCCAACCTGTGGGAAGGTTACCATGTGTTTCTCAGTGCTTGAAAGCATGAGATTATTTGTAACTCAAAGCCTGTAGGCAAGAGTTGTTATGTTCTTGAACGAAGTTGTAAAGCATGTTCAAGTTGTTTAAGCATTGCATTGTAATTATAGTGATAGGAATGGAAACTTGAGGTTTCTATCTAGGAGTTCCTAGGTATAGATTGCATTGGGTAGGGATTAAGTGAAGAGTTGTAAACGGGGGAGTTTAACTCTGAATTAATACTGCTAATAGTGGATCTTCTTCCTGGCTTGGTATGCCCCCAAAGTAGGTAATATTGTACCGAACTGGGTTAACAATTACTGGCGTTTTTACCTTTTGCACACTATATTCTGTCTGTTATAACTCAGTCTGATTTTAGTCTGTTTATGAAGGGAATAACAGACCTGACACATAGCCTACAGTCTGAATGCAAAACAGAATGTTATAACATTCATCATTGACTGCTGATACTGATGAATCTACTGGTTGGTCTGTTACAGTTCACCCATCTGTAATGTTGGGACAGGTGATGTTCAAATCAATGTTGAGATATCATGCTGATAACTGGGCAGGATCAATAAACATAAGGGTTATGTTTGATCTCTACTGTGTTCTTGCACTAGATGGAAAAAACTGGATGTTCTTCTTTCCATGGTGGTATATTAGCAGATGTCTTGACATCTGTGACTGGGTGCAGATGAGTACTGGGTTTTAATTTTTGTAACTGCCTTGATGTATTAGTAACAATGTTGGATCAGATGTCATGACTTCGTGTAGAACATCTGAACTCTGACTATACCATAATTTCAGATAAGCTTGAAGGTTTTCTTTGAAAATCGAGTTTCAAATCTCCAACTGTTTTGAGATTGAAACTCCAAGAGTCCATACTTTTCATTGTTCCTAATCACTTCCAACAAGCATATGAAGCAAGGCCAAGCATAATTGAAAGCAAGATCGTACCAATCTAAAGCTCCATTGAAGGTCATTTTCAGAATTTTCATCTCTTCGATTCTCCCTCAATTCTTCACCATTCTTGTTGATTTTTGGTTGTATGAAGTCTTATCAATGTAGGAAAGAAGATTGAGTTGCTTTGAGGTTAAATCGAAGCAACTCAGTTCATGATCCTTAAAATTCAAATCCTTGTATCTTTTTATATACTTGGAATTGGAGAAAATTGAGGTCAGATTCGTGCTCCTGGGCATTTTTCCTTCAAATTAGTGTATCCACTTTTCATTTTCCATTGAGTTGAGCTTGGATCAGACCAGTGGTGCTCACCGAAGAAGATGACCGGAGCTAGGGCTCCGGTGGTGTGTTGGCTTGTCCATGACCATTTGATCTGAGTCCCTTGTTCTAATCTCACACGTCCATTATGATTACCATGCCTGCAGCGCATTTGACTCGTGTACATGTGGAATGCGCGCTCCTGGCCATCTGATCTACCACCTTAATTAATGAGGGAGATCAGATGGCCCTTATTTATTTTTTTTTGATTTTTCCATTTAATCCTTTTATTTTAATTAATTCATATCAATTTCATTTTTAATCCAAAAAATATAGGACTTTCACAAAAAAAAATCAAATACTTTTATCTTTCATTTTGTAAATTAAAATTATTTTTGAGATTAATTTTGGTATTTTTCATGAATTAATTGTTTTTGTGCATATTTTTAATTGTTTAAAAATACTTCTGACTTTTCAAAAATTATGAATTTTTTTGTCCAAGGTCCTTTGACCTTCATTGACCTAGGATAAATCTCTTGGCTATTTATTTAGTGTTTTGAAGAGGTTTTAGGTTTTGGCCAATTAAAATTAAAATTTAATTTATTTTAATTTGATTTTTAATTGATTAATTGTATAGTGTTGAGCCATTTTTGTTGACTTGTGATGTTTGACTATGTGTTTGGGGACTTGGTCAAGGTTAATTTGACTTTTGTTAAGTTAAAATCATTGGATTTAGGGGATTGATGAAATGTACATTTTATCTCCCAAAATGAATGGATAATTTTAATTTGATAAAATTCCTCCCATGACCAATTTGTGTTTATCTCATCTTACATCCCTCTTCATCTTCAATCCCATTCTTTCTCATCCCTTTCATTGATCAATGACATCTCAACATCCTAAGGCTAATTGGTTTATCAATAACTTTATGTTAGATGAACCAATACAAGTATGGATGAGATAGGTTCATCCCTTTGATCTTTTTCTTTTAGTGTGTGGTATATTTTAGGAGTTTGGTTCATTATACCAAATCTCTAACATGCACTAGCACCTAAATTTCTATTGTCTGACCTCAGATAGTTGTGACTTCTACATAAGTCCAATTACGGTTTCTTAACATATAGCTAAGTTTTGACCCTAAAGGCATAGCATTCTAGTAAGTGGGATTGTAAGTCTCCCCCCTTTCATGGTATTGTGTGGAAAATTGACCTTTTTTCCTTCCTTTGGAAGATGTCTTGGTTAAAGGATCCATGCTTATGAATAGAGGGTTGAGTGTTCTCCAAAGAATGACTTAATCAATTGAAAAGCAAAACACCACTAACATCTAATCAACTAACATTTGACTAACTTGTATTAATATTGCTTTTATCTTTCAAGTCACTTACTTTATGCAATTTAATTTCAAGTCATTTACCATTTCATTTGCCATTTACATATCATTTAATTTGTTTATGTTTATGTCATTTTCACTTTGCTCATTTGAGCCATATATTGTGATTGTATATATTTGGTTGCATATTTTGTTTGTGTTTGTGGTCTTAGGACCTTAAGATACTTAATAAACAACAAAAATCCTAAAAAATGTTTGTGGTCTTCTCCATATCCTCGATTGCCACTTTGATCTGATTGTAACCAGAAAATCCGTCCATAAATGAAAAGACTTTGAATTTAGCTGTATTGTCTACCAACATATCAATGTATGGCAGAGGAAAATCATCTTTCGAACTAGCTTTATTCAAATCTCTATGATCGACGCACATGCGGACTTTTCCATCCTTCTTCGGAACAAGCACAATATTGGCCACCCACTGCAGATACTCAGCGGTAACAAGGAAACCGACATGAATCTACTTCTGCATTTCTTCTTTGATTTTTACTACCATATCAGGATGAGTCCTCCTCAACTTCTGCTTGACTGGCGGGAATTCCGACTTCAACGATAATCTATTCTCCACAATCTCAGAATCCAAGCCAGACATGTCTTGATAGGACCAGGCAAACACATCTGAGTACTCTGTGAGAAGATCAATCAACCCCTTCTGAACCTCTGGACACAGTTGAGACCCAATCTTGACTTCCTTCACATCATATTCGGAACCCAAGTTGACTAACTCAATCCGCTCTTCGAACGGCTGAATGACTTTTTCCTCATGTTCAAGTAGGCGAGACAATTCATTAGATACTTCATCATCAATCTCTTCCTCAAACTCAAACACAGGGGAATCAAAATTTGGAGAGGGAGCAGGATCATTGTATTCAATGGGTTTGGAAACCAACCTGCATAATGATTTGATATTTTGATTTTAGAGAGTTGAATTGTGACCAAATATTATGCAGATGGACAATTATTATTTATTTATGTTTTTTGTGATTACCATTTTCAGAAAAGTAAAAAGTAAAAATAAAAACATCATAGATGTGGATGAATAGAATTACATTTTATTGATGATAATTGAGAAATGCCCAACAATATTCATTTCTCCCTTAGGCATATGAGAATGATTTTTCTTAAAATAATGAAAAACAAATTACTTAGAGCGATGGACAATAACAGGAACATCAACAGCAGCCCAGTTCTTGCAAGTCTTGCCATGCGTCACAAAGTTGGCACATTCTTCATCTTCATCACCCTCGATCACAGCAGCTGAGTGATGTTCATTACCATGTATGAACCCTGCTACGGAAACTCGGTTGCACTTCTTCAGCTTTAACATTAGATGGCCCTTGCTAGAATCCCAATCCGGCTCGGTTCTTATTTTTGGAGACCTCTACCATACGACCCCATTGATCTGTGCTGCCTACCTCAATAGCTCTTTGAGCATCCTTGAAAGAAGACATCGGTGCCCCAGTTTTCTTTTCTTCAGCAATAAATAAGGCCTGGAAAGGAGTTCCTACCTCTTCCTCAACTTCTACATATAAAAAGGACGACATATGGCTTACCAACAACGCTTTCTCTCCACCCACAATGACAAGCTTGCCATTCTTCACAAATTTCAATTTCTGGTGCATAGTGGATGTTACGGCTCCAACTTCATGGATCCATGGCCTTCCCAACAAACAACTATAGGCCGGGTGGATATCCATTATTTGAAAAGTAATTTGAAAATCACTCGGACCTATCTTCACTGGAAGGTCCACTTATCCAATGACGGTTTTTCGTGAACCATCAAACACTTTAACAATCACGCCATTATACCTCATCGGGGTGCCTTGATAGGATAACCTTGACAGAGTTGATTTGGGGAGTACATTCAGAGAAGAACCGTTATCAACCAACACATTTGACAATGCATCTTTCTTACAATTCATCGATATATGTAGTGCCAAATTATGATTTATGCCTTCCTTGGGAAGTTTTTCATCATAAAAACTCAGATTATTGTAGGAAGTAATGTTAGCCACAATGTGGTCAAACTGATCCATAGTTACATCGTGTTCAACATAGGCTTGCTCAAGCACCTTCTGCAATGCTTCTCTGTGTGCTTCAAAATTCATCAGCAGAGACAACACTGAAATCTTAGAAGGAATTTGGAGCAGTTGCTCCACCATATTAAATTCACTTTTCTTTATTAATCTTAGTACCTCATCATCATTGTTAGGCTTCAATTTGCTGGACTCACCAGACTGACACATTGGAGCACTAGTCGGATTCACCACAGGCACATCAACTTTCTTACCAACAGATACATCTTCTATCACCTCTTTTAGAAAGACAAGTCCAAAAACACGACCGCTACGGGTCACCTTCGTAACATCATCAATATTCACAACAGAATTGGTCGTAGGCAACAGAACCTCTTGATCGTTCTCTACCATTATAACATTATACTGGTAAGGAACAACTCTATAGGATGCATACGGGACGAGGCCCTCTAACCGTATCACTAACGGCGATATCGATCTATTGACGTTGTTACTGCTGCTGCTGTCAAACGGAATCACTACCCGCTCCGGGGTCTTAAACACCGATACTATAACATTGACATCATCTATATCACTCGACTGTTGAATCTGGATTACATTCTCATCCATCAACTTTTGGATATCTCTCTTGACGATTGAACACCCACAGGGGTTTACACTACAAATTGCACAATTGTCATGGTCGTGTTCACAATCATTGATGGCACACAAAGTCCTATGCATCTCCACCAAGGACCTACGAATACGTCATACATCAAAGACTCGGAAGTTTCTTGGACAACCATCCACCATATTAATAGAGGAATTACCATGAGCGGGCAAAGGATTTGCTTTTACGTTCGGTGCACGGTCCTCAAAGGACACCATCCCACTCTTCATAAGCTTATGTACCTCATACTTCAATGGGTAGCAGTTTTCGATATCATGGCCAAAGGTTCCTTGATGAAAGGCACCACGGAGTTCGGGCTTATACCACCATGGAAGTGGTTCTAGAATTTGGGGAGGATTTCTTGGCTGGAGTAGGTTCTTGAGAACCAAAGACTGATAGAGTTCAACATATGACATAGGAATAGGGTCAAAAGAGACCTTCTTCCTCATGAAGTTCTGTTATTGTTGATTATTATTGTTGTTGTAGTTGTTTGTTCTTTGTTGCGGTTGTTGTTGACATTGTTGTTGAACTGGTACTGATTAATTGTTTGAAAATACTGGAATAACTGATGAAACTTGGCGATGATGCTGACGCGGTTGCGAATTTCTTTTGACATGAGGCCTCATCTACCTCCCTACTGAAACTGCATTGGTTTCACCTTTCTTCTTTCTAGCGAAACTGCTTCCATATTTCTTGCTTGATACATCTCTTCCTTAGATAGACGTCCCTCTCAGACTCCTTCCTCTAATCTCATACCCATGTTTACCATTTCGGTAAAATCACTGGGGGCACTAGCAATCATTCGTTCGTAATAAAATGAACTCAGGGTCTTAAGGAAAATCTTGGTCATCTCCTTCTCTTCCAACGGAGGATTGATCTGAGCAGCAAGCTCTCTCCACCTTTGGGCATACTCTTTAAATGTCTCTTTGTCCTTCTGAGACATAGACCTCGGCTGGTATCTATCAGGCACCATGTTCATGTTGTACTTATACTGCTTCACAAAAGCTTCACCCAAATCATTGAACATGCAGACGCTTGCACTATCTAGCCCCATGTACCACCTCAAAGCGGCATCCATCAGACTGTCTTGGAAGTAGTGGATCAATAACTGATTATTATCAGTTTGTATTGACATTTTCCTGGCATACATGACGAGGTGGCTAAGTGGATAAGTATTTCCCTTATACTTTTCAAAGTCAAGGACTTTGAACTTCATCAGGATCTTCACATTTGGTACCAGGCAAATTTCAACAGCACTCTTCCCAAACAGGTCATCTCCGCTCAGTGTCTTCAATTCCTTTCTCAGCTCGAGGAATTGATCATTCATCTCATCCATCTTCTCATAAACATCCGAACCCTCAGACGACTCATAATGGTAGATGATGTCCTTAACACGAGGCAGAGTGTGAACGACTAACGACGACACAGACATGACCGGGCTAGATGCCAGCATGGAAGCAAAAGTAGGCGCAAACCCTTCAGGCATAAAATTGGGCGGCATTCCCCACAGGAATAAAACAGGCATAGTTGGACCAGATTGAGTGGAAGCCACATGCACAGTCGAGGTAGCAACCTCGGAAATGACAATCCTCTGAGGATGAGGAGTTGTAGGAGTTGGAGAAGGATGATTTTGAGCAGCTAGTACATACTCCATCATAGCGGTCAGGCGAGCAATCTCATCCTTCAGTTCTCGGTTCTCTCACTCTAAGTGCTCCATGATTCTAGGTTGATTGGCGCGGGTGTTGTATCAGTGAGTTAGTTTGGCTGAAGCACAAAAGAATAACCAATAAGACATCTAGCGGAAGAAACCTGTTTATGCAAATGATGCATGAAATGTAATGTTTTTGTTTGTTTTCAAGGAACATATTATTTTATTTGCAAATATATAATAATAACAAATTGATTGGCCATAAAAATCTCTTTTATTCATAAAAATTTGGAAGGATTACACTGAGTACAATTTCAGAAACCAAAGTATAAATACAAGAGAAAAAGAAACTAATCATACTAAGGATCCCCTAACAACAGTGTCAGATGATCAGGTTGCAGGCGCATACTTCCTTCGGATGCGTCGAATCTCAGACTCAAAAGAAGTCTTCATCTGAGCCTTCTCAAGGACAAGCTGATCAACAATCTTCTTCCAAGCACCAGAAGGTTGAGGCATACTAGAGAAAGATGAACCCTCTGGCTCTCTCAGTCTCTTCACTGCTCGGTCTTCAAGAAGTTCAATAAGTGCATCCTTGTCCTTTAACTCAAGCTGTAACTCCTCATGCTTTTGGCTCAAAGTATGGAATCGCTCTTCCCACATATCCTTCTCCTGCTTCATCTTGGCGTGCGCGTCTTCCAACTTCTCTATATATTGGTTAGGGAGAGTTAATGGCTCAACCACAACCATAGACATAGAGTCTCTCACAAGCATAAGGCATATTCAACTCCAAAGCTCTCTTCTTCACCCAAAGAGTGTAAGCTTCCAAAGTTACACAGTTGCACGGACCAAGCTCAGATCTTCCTTTCCTATGCACGTTATGCCAAGCATGTACCATCTTCTGCTTCAAATGTTGGGGATCTTTACCCTCTTGATAGAAAAGACCTTCTAACTGAGTGTTATTAGGTTTGTCTTTCAAGGGGAACCCAAGTTGACGACAAGCCAAAGCAGGGTTATAGTTGATTCCTTATCATGTACCAATGAGAGGCACATTATAGAATTCACCACAACTATCAATAATATCCAAGCTACTCAAGGCAAAGTCATACCAAACTATATCATCATTAGTGAGGGACATAAGTCTCTGAGACCCCCGTAAACATTGTTTGTTCTCCACAAAAGCAGGCGTTTAAGGCAAGTGCGAAATAAACCACTTGTATAGAAAAGGAACACAACACACAATAGTTCCACCACCTTTAGAATTTCTTAAATGCAAAGAGAAGTACACATCACCCAATAGAGTAGGTACAAGATTCCCAATCAAGAAGATTCTAATGGCGTTGACATCAACAAAACCGTCAATGTTAGGGAACAAAGCCAAACCATAGATGAGCAGCACAAAGATAGCTTCAAAAGCGTCCATACTAATGGCTTGAGTAAAGGCAATAGCTTTTCCAATGAGGAACTCATAAGTCAACCCAAATATTCCTCCTTTCTTCACCCAATGAGCCTCAATCTCAGACTTTTTCAAGTGAAGAGCTTCATCTATGATATGAGATCTGAGAATCTCCTCCAATCCACTAAAAGACACCTTATCAAAAACAGGTATTCCCAAGAGATGGGCATACTCCTCTAATGTAGGCATAAGCTGATAATCGGGAAAAATGAAACAACAGTAGAGAGGGTCATAAAACTGAACCAATACACTTAAGAATCCTTCAACTACATCAGCAGATAACACAGATAAAAGCTTCCCATGACATTGCTCGAAGTCCAAGGGATCTAATATAAAAGATGATAACTTCCTTAGCTCTTTCAAATCGGGACATCTGAAACTGTACTTTTTAGTGTTCCTTCGTCCATAATCCATGGTCTGAAAATATTTGCAAATAAAACCTCAGTTCCTTGAAGCAATTTTTTGTGTGTGATGAATGTTATGATGCGCATGTATACATGAATGCAACAATCACAAACAAGGGATTACACACAAGGAAAACAAAGATCAAGGAATGAATCAAGTCATTGTCAAGATCAATCATCCATTTTGGTGGATTATGGTCTTCACCTTATTAACACCCAAGTTCCATTGATATTGACAAGAGTTGATTGGATCAACCAAGAATCAAGGGTTTGTTGTGAGTCACGAGCATGAAGTTGGGTTAAGAACCATCCCAAAGGAGTCTACTAAGGATAAAAACATGTAGAGCATGTTCTAAAAGTTCCCAGAGTCTTAATTCCATCTATTGGATATTACAGGTTAGGATGACTGACTCATCAACCCATAATATTCTCAAGAGAAACTCGTCTGAGTGTAGTATCGCGTAATAACTGTTATCAAGTCTACACCAGAACAGTCTCCGCACTACGTCCTAAATAGGACAAGTTGGGTTAAATGTTCTACGATTCTCAGCTTCTCGGACCCCGAATCAGAGAAAGTAATGCTTATCCACAAATGACTTTTATGACATCAGTAACTCCAACAGGGTCTCCACTGAGTAGATGGGTCTCATGCCAACTTGTTAAGGACTACTCCATATAAGTTGAACATGACTATACCATCCTCCTATCTTAATTGCACTCAAGTCCGGGTTAGAACTTATCTCACCACTCAGAGATAACCAAGCACAACAAGTAGATTATATCACACAAACAAATATACAAACATCAAATATACAATATATAAACATAAAAAAGTAGGCTAAACCCACTGAGGACTACTCCCCAGCAGAGTCGCCACTTAATTTCTGTAGCGGTAAATTCATGACCATTAAGCTATGGATAAGAACCATCCCAAAGATAAGAAGTTTTCAAATCAAAACTAATAAAATGGCATAGATTACAGGTAAGGGGGTTGGTTACACAGAGGGAAGATGTTAGCATCCAAAGTGTCCTAGGTACTCATAAGGAGCCCTTTTTTATGTGTGTATGTATTTTTGGTATAAAAGATGTTTGAAATAAATAGAGTGTGGGGATGAGAAAAGAATTCATTGATTATATTTTTGTGTTTGACAATACCTTCGGACTTGTGCCTACTTACCAACATAAAAATGAGGGATCAAAACCTCGTAGTTTGTGGTAATAATTTCAAGATGAGTGGATGGCTTTTAGTTAAAAGTTAAGTTTAAAAGGGGCACAAGAGGCCAAAAAGTTTTTGAATCAGTGTTAGTTCTTTTTGTCTTTTTGAAATTTTAAGTCAATAGGATTAGATTTATTTACAAGTTTGATTTAAGAAAAGAGTTTTAAAAATGCAATGACGTAAGGCCAAAGTTTCTAATTTGCAATAAAGTCTAAGTTTAGAAATCACAAGCAAAGAAGGGTTTTGAAAAGGGGGGGAGATTTGAAATTTAATAAGTGGGAGAAGATGAAGAGACTAATCCTAAGCACAAATTTAAAAGTTAAGAGTTGAGAAGATCTGACCAATGGGATGCAATCCAACAGACAAGAATGTCATATAAAAAACCCAATTTCCCTTTGGATGGTTGCATGGGTGTGTTCTAGGCCCATGAAATGATGTGTTCTGATCCAAAAATGAGTGTGCATCATGCTGAATTCATGTTGGAAGGCCATGCAAATGTGTATGAAAAGTGGAAGTGAAAAACATCCAAATGGTCCTTCAACTTGCACCCATGTACAAGTCCTTCATACTTTAGCCAAATGAGATGATCTTGGACTTTTTTGGAAAGGTGAGATCAAGGGAAACAACTTTGATGTTGAAAATGTTTTCATTTGAAGCTTATATCATGATGAACTTTGAGGTGGAAGTTTGGGAAATCAAACATATTTGAAAATTTTCTAAGTACCAAGCCATATGTTCACTTTTTCCACCTTGAATAACTTTTTCTATGGACTTCAGATGAGAAAGGTTCCTTCATAAAAGTTGTATATATTTCAAACCTCTTCAATTTAGTCACAAATTTTACCTTATTTGGATTTTGCATGAAGGAGTTATGCATTTTAGAAGTTGAGGAAAATCACTTGTTCAATGGTATTGGTCCAAACTGACCTATAATGTTTCCTCTTGGAACATGAATTTGCAAGTTGAATTTGAACTTCCTCCAAACATAAAAGTTAAATTATAAATCTTTAATTGGATCATTCAATTTGAATGGATTTTATATCATAAAAATCGAGTAAGTTATGGTCTTGGGAAGTTGACCTCCAAACTAGGGTTTAAACAAAATGACCTATAATCTTTCAACATGAAATATGACTTTCCAAGCAAAAATAGCTCTTGACTTAAACATGAAAGTTGCTTGTAATGTCATTTATAATAACGTTTCTATTGGAATCATTTTCATATGACAAAAATTGTAGGAGATAGGGTCTAGTCAGTTTTGACTAGTTGACTTTCTCTGGTCAACCACCATGAACCAACTTGCTAGCTTGACATTCTCTTGACTTTTTGGAATCATGGAGGATCATATATGTATAATATGATGTAGTATTAAGTATACCTTGAAAAATTTGACCAATTGTTGAAGAAACTTGTTGAAGAAGTCACATAAGATACCCATATGAACTAGGGTTTCCAAGGCAAACAAACTCCAAACTCTTGATAATTTTTTGATCAAAATAACATGTGAAGATAATGGGGAACCATATATGATGATTATAGCCAATGTAAACCATTGCTTGATTTTGCTCCTTGCATTGAGGGTCTCAAACCCTAGATATGAGCTTGATGGAGCATAGGTGAGCATACACACCACCTACAAAAGAGTTAAACTATACATTGACATATTTTTGGTATTTTGGCTAGTAAATAAATAAATAAAAGTATGATACAGTCAAAAGTGATTGGTGATCTCTTTCAATGCAAATCCAATGAACGAAGGGTAAGGAGGATGCCAAGGTGTGATCCCAATGTCAATGCATATGATGAGATTGCATGAGGGATCTTAGGGTCAAAATAGGGATCTTACAATTTCATAGACCAAAGATTCTTTATGATATTAAGAATCCTATACATAATAGAGATGAAGATAATTGTGAATAATGTGCATACCAAGTAGATTATGATACTGAAGGAAATCTCAGACTTGCTAAGATCTTTAGCAAAGTCATGAGAAAACTAAACATGAGATCTAGGAATAATGTCTCTATAAATGTTCAAGAAAATTAACAATGAAATTTTAAAAGGTGTGACTTTAAACGTAAAGGAATAGGTGGTGTAAATCTCAACTATCTAATGTCTTAAATGCAAAGATCTTAGACATATTCAAGTTGAATGCTCAAGTTTCCAAGGAATCAAAGAAAAATCTATAATGCCACTAATGATGAGGAAGGTTAATATAATCAAGCAAGTAGTATTATGACTTTCACTACACACATTAGAGACATGAAAGGTTCTATATATACTGATGAACCCTCAAATTCAAAGAATGTATGTGTTACTCCTTTTCAGAAAACAGAATGCACAATGTCAGGTAACATGTCTCAACATCGTATCAAACATCATTACCAGTGCATTAACTTGTTCTACTCCATTCCATCGTACAATTTCAAATTGTATGTTAGACAACCATATCATCAACATATTTATTCCAAGTGAATGAGAAGTCTCATAGGCATCATCAACAAGTTTAGTGTGACAAACCTAATATTCTTGTTTATAGTGCGCGTACCTCCCACAAGAATGTTGAAGAACATGTTCATGATATCATGGATGACATTTTGGATACATAAAATAATTTATGGAACATAAAGCTTGGGAGTAAAATGAACTTTGTTGCAGAGAAATATGTCATATGTATGTCTGGTCTCAAAATTGAAGAAGGTGAAATTTATGACATGTGTCAAGTTGGGAAGCAAACCAAGATGTCATATAATATGTTTCAACATCTTACTCTTACTTCTGAATTGCCACTTATGGACTTTATAGACTTATACAAGGAGTTGTCATTGAAAGGAAGGGTGTAATCCGATCGGAGGTCCTCCCAACACTGAACAACCAACTATGGTTCAAAAGAAGAAGCTAAATAAGATTAGTGATTATGTCATGATTCTTTCTATTGGGGTTCCTCTTAGTGTGTTGAATTTTAGTTGTAAGTTATATGTTCGGAAATATGTCCGAGACATTATTCCCCATAATATTCCATATTTTGACAAGTCCGATATGGCTGCTGGTGAAAATGTCCTTGATAAAGATGTGTCAGACATCATGTCTAACATGTTGGAGACAAAGTTACAAATTCATAAGGAAAATGATGATGTGACCCATGAGAATAATTATGTGAGTAAATGATGTTTATGTCCACGAGGATTTTGAGGTTGATATTGTTGTATCCCATGTTGGTGTTGTTAATAACAATAAAAATAAAAGAAAATTTGCATCAAAAGGAAATAAGGCTCATGCACTATAAGACGTGGAGGAAGATGATAATGATAACTTGAATGACATAAAGGTGCCTTTGAACAAGAAAATTAATGAGATTGATACTACAAAGAAGGCAAAACTTATGGCACAAGACTGTGCTCAAATAAAAGGGGTTAACTTTGATGAAATTTCTACTCCTATTGATCCTCTTGAAGCCATCATAATGTTTCTAGGTATATATTATAGCCTTATGTTCACACATTATGAGATGGATGTAAAAATGCCTTCCTCAATAGGTACTTGAATGTGGAAGTCTGCCAGGATGCTAGTAGTGACGTCAATAACATTTATGTAATTGCCTCTGCAAAGTTCCGGAGTCAATCTGAAAGGATGTTAAATTGTTGAATAATTATGGCATTCTAAAGAAGACATAAAATAAAAGGCATGAAAAATATGTTGTAGTTATGAAAGCTCATAGAGAGCGTATGAATGGCATAACAATTAGAGGAAAGGCATAACGATTAGTTAAAGACAATAACTAAGGATACTAAGATTAAAAAGGACAAAACTCCAAAAGGAAAGTCTTTGAGAAAGAAAAGAAACATTGAAGAGAAAATTTATGAGAAGAAATATCTGAAGGGAAACCTTGCTCAAACAAGTGACTATGAGACAAATGATGAAGAAGATGTCGTTGACATTATGCACACTGTAAGGAGAAAGGTTGGTGGAAAGATAATTCTTGTGAATATCCATTATGCTCCCATGGATAATGAGTCATTTCATTCTGAAACAAGTGTTCATAAGTGGAAGTATGTTTCCAAAAGAAGGATTGCTTGTTAAAGAGATATAGGTAAAGAAGATTTTGATTTTTAAGAGATTATAGAGTTTCTGAAAGTAGCTGGGTTAATGAAAAATGTAACTAATGGTGGTCCTTGCTATGAAAACTTGGTCAAGGAATTCATTATGAATATTAATGATGAATGTAACGTTGAAGGCAACAAGGAGTATAGGAAGGCGTATGATAGAGGAAAGTGTGTGAAGTTTTCCCATTCAATCATTAATGACTATTTGGGCATAAACAAGTTTGCAGAGTCTGATAAGGTTACCTCTATTGACAAGATTGTTAAAGAGATAATTGGTGGGCAAGTGAAGCAATAGCCTAAGAAAGGTTTACTATATAGTGGAAACTTGAGTGTGAAGTATGCTATTTTTGAATAGGATTGGTGCAGCTAATTGGGCACCCATAAATCACAATTCAAGTATAACCACTGCTTTGGCCAAACTTATCTTCTAAATAGGAACAAACGCAAAGCTGAATTTTAGAGAATATGTGTTTGAGCAAAATAGGAAACATGTTGATTCTTTTGCTATGAAGCTTCTTAGTGATGCTCAGTTGTTGAAGATAGTGTTGAACGCTGAAGCTTGTTATTCTAAGTTGATTAAGGAATTTGTGGTTAAGAATGATGGTATTCCTCAAGAGTTACTCAATTTTAGTTGTAAGTTGTTTGTTAGGAAATATGTCATAGACATTAGTCTTCCCAATGTTCTTGTTATTGATGAATATGGTTTTGGTAATATTCTAAGTCTGTAGCTAGAAGCAATATAATAATGCATCATTGATTCTCTATACCAGGTAGGAACTTATGCTAACCTGGAATATGGAGAATATTGTCCTTGTCAATTTGTTAGACACATTGAGTTTCATGGTATCCAACCACCTATTGGTGTTCCCTCTCTAATCTGTGATATCAAAAGAAATACATTATTAGTTGTAATGATGAAATTGGTGTTTCCCCAAGTGTTTTGACTTTGAGTTACATACTTAATGTTGGGAAAGACGTATCTGACATTGTGATGCACATATGTGCACCTATTGATAAAACTGATAAGGTCTTGGGTAGAGTAATGTTTGAGCTTTTTCACCTTAACTTCTTGTTATTGCTACTACAATGTTTTTGTTCAACAGTGTTTTATGATGTATGTGTTCGTGTGTTCTTGTGCCCATTATGGGTTAGATTTTTCTGTTACCCTTAAGAAAATTAGGGGAAGGTGATGATATGATGATATGCAAGAAAGGTTGTTACCTCTACACTGTGACAATGGTCTGTGTTCTTCCAGATTTGGTATTCATTTATGATATTAGCATGTGCTTACAACTCTGGTTATCTGTCCATTCCTTTTCCAAATTATGGAAAAAAGTGGGAGTAATGATTATTGCAACTACCTATGATCTCTAAGGGAATCTATCTTTGTTGTCTTTCGTTGTTGTTTATGTTCTTATGAGTGAATTTATTTGAATATTTACATATTCACATCTTGTAGATATTATAAATTATTTTAGCCAAAATTTGCCAAACGAGGAGATTGTTGTTCCTTTGATTAGCTGATTTAGGTAAAACAACATGGGCAATACAAGATGTATATCATGAAGAGGCATCATGTGGGGAAAGATGTTCCAGTATGAGTCCATCATCTGGCCTCAGTCTATAAGCCATGTTTCGTGAGTAAATCTGAGCGTGATTTGTTTGATTCTAGAGGTTATTACAAAGAGTCGGTTCATGTTTGTTTAGTATTCAAAGAAAGCTGTTGGGCAAGTTGTGTAGAATATGTTATGTGACATCTAGGTGTGTGTGTTGCACAAACTACATCATATTCTTAATTGATTTTAGTACGATCAGAAGATTACTTTTGGAAGAAGTTTATTAATCCAAATCAGTTTGAAACTTTTGTATTAAATTATAATCCATAAAGGTTGAAGAAGATTTAATTTTATATGGTTTAATTAAAAGATTTAAATTTAAATAAGAAGATTTTATTTGATTGGATTTATATTAAATAAAATATTACTTTGAATATGCTTTGAAGGAAGATTTGGTTTAGATTTGTTTTATCCAAGTTTGTTGTGAACTTGACATACAAAGATATTGATTGAAGGTTTAATTAAAAAAAATATTTCATGAAGAGATTTAATGAGATTTGTTTTAATTACAAGATTTGGATTTGCACCTAATGAGAAAATCTCCAATCTCTATTGAATATGATTTAAAGTGTGATTATGTTAATACAAGAGATTGATTCTGAATCCTTTACTTGAGAAGTTGAAATTATGATTTATATCAAGTAAATATTTTATCTAGTTTCTTCAAGATTCAAAATTTTGTTATGTGGACATATGTTAGGCCAAATGTTCCATGATCTATGAGACATTTGTCTCGGACTATTACTTTGTATCAATCAAGGATCTCAATCTTCCTAATAAAGATTTGATTGATTATGTGAGTTTTGGAGAATGTGATATGAATAAAATACATCAAGAATAATCAAGAGATTTATATTTTTTCAAGGAGATCAATCAAGATTAGAAATCATCATTTTTAAAGATTGAATCACGTGGTTTTTAGAAGTCCGATAAAGATTATGATTTATGGGTTTTTGAAGCTGGACCTTATGGCCATATAAGGAGTTCATCTCCTTTGTGAAGAGTCACACCTCAAGAGAAAATATTTACTCATTAGGAGAATTTTGTTTTAGTTGAGTCTTGGTTTTATTTGTATTTTGTACACTCTATTCATGTACTTCAAATCTAAATTATTTGAATAGAGTATTGAGTTATAAGGTTATTATACTATCCATCCTATTATTGTAATTGTCCAAACACCCAAAGAGTGTTTGAGTGAAAGTGAGAGGGATCTCTAATTAAATAGGAACTTGAATGAATCTTTACAGGAAGTATTAGGAAAGTGTTCTTGAATAGGGAGAGTTCAAAGTAAGCCCATCTGCCCTTCTGACTATTGAGAGTGGGATAGTTCTATAGGGAGTAATGAATATAAAGTTATGGGTATTATTAGGTTGAGGCATTGAACAAGGTTTATTCATCTAAGGCTATTATACTAATACTATTGAGAGGAGATTTCCATTCTTGGGTTGAAAGACCTTCAAACATAGGTGACATTGCACCAAAGTGGGTTAACAATCCTTTGTATTTTTTCTTGCTTTAACTGTTATTTTTTATCTGTCTTGCGACCTATTTTTTATGGTATACATTGTCTTAGACATATTGTCCAACATCTGTCCCCGTGCTATAACATAATTTCACAAATATAACATTACAACAATATTTTGTATGCTAGACTTCATGGCAAATCTAATTGTCGCCTCGAAAGGCAATATTCTTTATGTTGGACTTCCCGGCGAAGCTCCTTGCTATAGCTGTCAAAATGGGTTGACTGGCCCTAAATGGGTCGGCCCTGGTGGGCCTTAGGATTTTTAGGGCTAGGAAAAAAAGTTGTATTGTAACATGGGCTTGAAAATTACTAGTCGAGCCCGACCCTAGATGGGCTTCAGACTACCCGACCCTAGATGGGCTTTGGGCTACCCGGCCTAAAACGAACTTTTTTAAATAAAAAATTAAAATAAAACCCCATAATATTTATTATAAATGTAATTAAGAATTATATTATTTTAAACATAATACATTTTTAAATACTATATTATCTTTTCTAAATACTATAATGTGTTTTTATAAACATTATAATGTGTTTATAAAATACTACTCGAATATTTAATATAAGAGAAACTAATAGAATATGAGGAAATAGTGTTGATTATATTAATGTATAAGATTTAAAAGATAAATACTGAATAGAACATAGATAAAATTTGGTGAGGTGAGAAAAATCAATGTGTTATTTTGGAATAAGACAATATAAGTATTAATATTTTTTAAAAAAACTTTATAGCTATCTGAGCCTAACGGGTTACCCATGGACCATGAGAGTTATCCCTAATGGGTAGCGGGCTTTTTAAGACCGGGTTAAAAAAACCCTGAAAAATATGGGCTCTAATTTTCAGGCCTAAGCCCTATGATTTTTTGAGCCTGACAGATTGGCCCATATGGGCTAGCCCATTTTGACAACTCTTCTTGGCAAAGCTCTTTTCTACCTCTTAAGGCAATACTTGGTATGCTAGACTTCCTAAAGAATCTCTTTTTTGCCTCTTAAGGCATAATTTTGAATGTTGGACTTCTTGGCGAAGCTCTTTGCTGCCTTTTAAAGCAATATTTTGTATGTTGGACTTACTAGCGAAGCTCATTGCCGCCTTCTAAGGCAATATTTTGTATGCTGGACTTCTTGACGAAGCTCCTTGTCACCTTTTAAGATAATATTTTGTATGCTGGACTTCTTAGAGAAGCTCTTTTCTGCCTCTTAAGGCAACATTTTGTATGTTGGACTTCCTAACGAAGCTCTTTTCCGCCTCTTAGGACAATATTTTGTAAGTTGGATCTACATAATAAGATCTTTGTCGCCCTTTGAGCCAATAGGAATAAATTTGACCAAACTCCCCACTTGATAAACTTGGAGTTTCCTATATAAATCTCACTCAAGAGGCGCGACTGAAGTCTAGCATGAGACATTTAAGTTAAGTCTTGTCTGAGAGCTTGATAGAAGTCACGCCCAAGAGGTCCAACTCCTCACATGAGGTACTTAGAGTCTCATCATCCATGCTCAATATACCTTTGCCTAAGGTATTAAGAGTTCCCATCAAATAGGCTAACCATTCCTCGAGCAGGATTCAACATATAAATCTCGCCCAAGAGGTGCGATTGAAATATAGCCTAAGAGACTTAAGTTAAGTTTTGTGTGTGGGATTGATAGAAGTTACGCCTTAGGGTTCCAACACCTCTTATGAGGAACTTAGAGTATCATCATCTAGGCTTAATATATCTTTGCCCGGGGGACTAAGAGTTTCCGCCAAACCGGTTAACTAAATTCCCCACCTGAAAGACTTAGAGTTTCCTTGGACGAGTTCCATCATATAAATATCTCATATGAGGTGTGACTGAAGTTTATCCTAAGAGACTAAGTTAAGTCTTGTCGGAGGGATTGATAGAAGTCCCACCTGAGGGGTCCAACGCCTTTCCTGATGGACTTCGATTTTCATCAGCCATACTCAAAATACCTTCGCTTGAGGAACTAAAAGTTCCCATCAAACAAGTTGACTAGACTCCCCTCCTAAGATACTTGAAGTTTCCTCGAGCGGGATCCAACATATAAATCTCTCTAAGGAGACACGACTAAAGTCTAGCCTAAGAGACTTAAGTTAAGTCTTGTATAAGGGCTTGATAAAAGTCTCGCCAGAAAGTTCTAAGGCCTCTCCCGAGGGACTTGGAGTCTCATAAGTCAGGATAAGTATAACTTCACCTAAGGGACTAAGAGTTCCCATTAAATTGGATAACTAAACTCATCTCCTGGGGCACTTGGAGTTTCCTTGGGCAAGATCAAACATATAAATCTCACACAGGAGGCGTGACTGAAGTCTAGCCTAAGAGACTTAAGTTAAGTCTTGTCTGAGGGCTTGATATAAATGTCACCCGAGAGGTCCAACGCCTTGCCTAAGGGACCTGAGTCTCATTAGCCATACTCAATATACCTTCTCCCGAGGGACTAACAATTCTGATCAAACATGCTAACTAAACTCCTCGCCTGAAGGACTCAAGGCCCAATTTGTCTAGTTCAACACACCAACAAGAAACTTAGGGTCTTGGGATATCCCAACGAGAGGTAGTTCAAAATAACTCTACCCTTTATCAAAGCCTTTGTGCTTGAGGGACTGTGTTAGTGATATATTTGTAAAGGGTCTATGAAGGCAAAATGATTGTAGCTCTCAAAGGGGGAAATTACCACATGTTGTGATCCAATAGGGATCACCTTACTATAAGTGCCTCTCACTCGCCTCAGTTATGGGAAATATGGGAAAAATGCATTTTTGGTTAGAGGGAAGTCAGAGTCAACAAGTGACCATGTTCTCATAGGAAGTAGGTATTCAACGTTCCACCATCAAATGAGTGGGCGGTTATCATTTCCCAAGGGAACCCTACGCTCAAGGGCTTATATAAACATGTCTCCCATAAAGGGATAAGAGTAATCATAACTTAACCAACATATCATATAATACAGATCCTTTCACTTACGTGATATGACACCTCTTATCATCGAAAATACTATAATACCACCATACAGGGCCTTTCGCCACCGCGGGCATGCCCTAACTGTTATAAAACTACTAATGCCTTTGAGTATCCCATATCCATGTAAGGATACTATCGCGGTGCAAAAAATACCTGAGTGTAAGGAACACTCGAAATATAAACAACACAAAGTCACCACCGAACTTTATTTATTCCAAAAGAGGGTAAGGGAAAATATCGATAAAACCCACGAAAAACAAAAAGAAATGGTCTTCGCAACTAAATCAGGTTCGGGAGTCGGTTATGCAAGGGGAAGGTATTAGCACCCCTCACATCCATCGTACTCGATGGGACCCATTTAGTTAGTTTAGTGTAAGAGTGTTAATATGATATTGTCTGCGAACTTCTACTTATCGAGTGAGAAAAGAGAAAGAAAGAAAGGAAATACTTTGGGGTTTTTAATATTAATGTGTCTGACAAGATTCCACAATCCCGCTCCTATGTATCTTCAGGTGCTATGAAGAACTCAAGGCATACATAGTTCTACTCAAAGAGAACTACTTGGTCGATTGCTTTTAAAGAGAGTAATGATTGGATCATATTTGAGCGATTAAACCTTTACTTGCTTCTCGCTCTTGGAGGCTGAAGTCTTTGTTTATTTTGCATCGAAATGGATGTAGCATACTCTTTTCTAAAAATATTTTTGAGGTCGCACAAGGGTGGAAAACAAGTTTGATTAATTTAAATCGATTTTAAGTGGAGACATGCATCCAAGCATGAAGCTCTACTATAGTAACCAAATACCCGAAAAGGAAGAGGCCTAAGCTCAATTACTCTCTTTTCATCCAAAAGTTTGTTATGAAAATGTGGGAAAATTAGGTCAAAGTTCATTAACAGAAGACGATTATTCATACATTGAGCTCTATTGTAGTGTCCAAATAATCGGGAAAGAGAAGGTCGATACCCAATCAGTCTTTTTCTTCTATAAGATAAATGGCCTAATTATAGTAATTATCGTATATTAATATAGAAGACGAATGTTTGAACATGGAGCTCTACAACATTATCCTAACATTTGAAAAAATAAAGTCTATACCTAATTGGTTATTCCATTTTTATTATGAAAAGATTTTAAAAATAGGGGGACGACTTGACGTTGGATCAAGTGTCTAAAGTTTACTTGTGAAAAGAATTTGGATGTGGCGGGGGTGAGCACTTGACGTTGGATCAAGTGTTTAATTCAATTTTGATTTGGAACGATTTTGAAATAATGGTGAAATGTAGAATTGGGGGAAATTATTTACATGTGTAATATGAATAGTAATAAAGAATATCTAATTAAAATATCAAACACAAAGAAATCAATAAATAAAAAAATCAACTTAACAATTCAAAGTACATTTAATTAATCATAACAAATCAAATAATTAATCAATTCATGGTATAAATCAATTAATTAAACAATTTTTGAAAAAACACGGATAATCAATTAATCAAATAGACAACAACTTAATCAATTAATTACTATTTAAACAAATCAAGAAAAATAAATAAAACATGAGAGGGTGCATGAGATTAGGCTAGGGTGCAAACATAACCATGAGTTTGATATAATACAAAGAGCCCACAAAAAAAACAATAAACAATGCATAATGATCATAATAATAACTAAGAACAATTATATATTAATAAAAAGAAAGAAAATAAAAAATAGATCCATTAATAAGAGAAAGGGGCAGACTCCTATTGAAAGAGGGAGAGGAAAAAATTTGAAATTCAAAAGTCTCCATTCTATTTTCGACATGTGGTGGTGAGAGAGACAAAGAAAAAGAAAAAGAAAAATATTTCATCTTTTTCACTATTTAATCGTGTAATATCCACAGTCAAGGGGAAACAAAAGGAAAAAAAGGTCCCCTTTCCATTAGAAGAAACTCAAAAAAGAGGAAATATCCTCTTCTTCGACCTGCAAAAAAAAACGAAGCTCTCTCCTCTCTCATCTTTCTCACATAATAGAGCCATAAACAAATCATTTTTTATGACAACAAAACAAAGTTGGAATTAGAGAGATAAAAGGAAGAAACAAACTTTAATGGAGGCACCGGGAAACCATTGAGTGAGGACGTCGTGAGGAGGTTGCATATATGCGATGATTATGAACACTAGATTCACAATGATTGCTCGTCAATTCTGTTTTTTTTTGCGGCGGCAGAAGAGAGTGGTGTTTGTGTTGCTCATGCGGCGGTTCGCAAGGGTGAATATCGTCAATTTCACGTGTTTGTGTTATGTTCGTTATAATTGATAGTGGCAGCGTCAAAATGAACAGAGAGACCCATTTGTATGTGCTTTAACAGTGTCGTGGTGGCGAGGTGTTGTGTGAGGTTTTGTAGGTTGTTGCTATTATGCGCTGTCATTACACATTGTTGTTCGGTTCACTTCTTTTGGTATTAATTTGAAGTAGTGGTGTTGACGGAGAGTGGCGATAAAGGAGTCAAGGAGTATGTTGATGAATGATAGTGATGATGAACATGTTGGTGGTGAAGGAGTCAAGGAGTATGTTGATGGATAATGGTGATGGTGAACATGTTGGTGATGGCCGCACAAGGTGGCTCGATGAAGGGAGTCTGAAGGTTGTTAGTAGTTAGTAAAGAAGGGTTGATGGTGAATGTATTGTGATGAGATGAAGGTAAGTTTGGAGGTTTATGGTGTGGGTTAAGATGGAAGAAGTTTGTGTTGATGCTTGTTGAGGGCCTGGGCCAAGAAGAAAACCTTTTTTGGCTCTTTATTTTTTCTTCTTATTTATGTTTATGTTTTTTAATATGAGGGAAAGAGGATATATGAAAGAGGTAATATTATGTTGTTTGTTGATGCTTTACCAACCACAGAAGGGAGTGAGAGTTATGTGTTTTTTGTTGCTTGGTGTTATTATGGTTGGAAGTTTGGGATGGTGTGAAATGGAAGAAAGGAAGTGATAAAATGTCTTTTTGCAGCAAGAGTAGTCTTGTTGTAGAAGAAAAAGAAAAACTAAACAAAGTTTTTCCCCTAAAAGTGAGAGAGAGTATTCTTTTACGTGTGAGAGAAAATGTTTATGTGGCCCTCTATTCCCCTTTAAATATGCACCATGTGGAAATTAGTTTGTGGAGGGAGAAGAAGACATTTTTACTTTTTTTTTCTTCTTATAATTAAAACTTAATTCTTAAAATTTAAAAAAACTTTAAAAAACAAAATTAATAAATACAAAAAATTGAAAGTTTAAACTACAATTATATATCTAAAAACACAATTAATTCTAAATAATTCTACTAATTAAATTGGCTAAAAAATAAAAATAATCGGATAAAAAAATGAATAAAATCGGACAAAAAAATGCTCGAAAAAATAAATTGACTGCACCAAAATTATCAGTGCGAAATAAACTTCTCGGAAACATACATGTTTTGATCAAATTTTAAAATAAAAAATGACCGGTTAAAAGACTCGAACTGATTAAAATATGACTGAAAAATTAGTCAAAAAATTAAAACGAGCATACAAGGTTAAATTACGCGGAACGTAGATTAATAAAACTGACATCTGAAAGCTTAATTTTGAATTTTTTTGTCTGTTAATTTGATGTACAGTTGAGAAACGATTCAACCAGTCTATTTGTAAATTCGAAAAATTATCTCAAGGGACATTTCTGGCATTATGCAAAACAAAATGCATGATGTGACAAGTATAAAATGCAAACTGTAAGAACAAAAATTGTTCTACAACAGATTCCATGATTTTGATGATAACAAAGGATGAAACCAAAAATGGCACCCTAACGAAAAGTTTCTAAGTGTGCAGGGTTCTAAGGAAAGAAGGAAGAAATCATCAGATACATAATCATATCAGATACAAATTATCAGAAGACCAGAAGCATCTGAAGTAGAAACACGTTCAAGAAAGTTTAACTCTGAGCAAAACAGCAAAATATCAGAAGCATCTGAACAAGAAGTACGCTCTAGAAGTTCTGACTCTGAACAACGGTATGTCAAACTCCAGAAACTCTCAGCGCTATCTGAAGAAACCATCAGAACTCAAAAGAGATCAACATCAGAAGTTAGATAGTAAGATTCCAAGATCTCCAGAAACACGAAGACTTTGATTATGGAATTGCTAAATAAGGAAGAGTAACGTTAACTTCAAGTAAAGTTATGGAAATGGATTTCCTAATACAGAAAGAGACGTTAACTCCAAATTCAAATGAAAAGGAACTATTTTTGGAAAGTAGTCATTCAAGGAGAGAAAGTTGTTTTGGTAACAAGCAACATAAGTTATGGCACTAATTATTATTCAAGAGTTATTATCTGCCATGATTTTTCAACGGATCCTTCTCTTCTATATAAAGGACTGCAAATCAACAGTGAAGAACAACAACAAGATTTTACTGAAACATCAACACACATAAACAAGTTTTACTCTCTCAATCTTCACGAAGCTTTTGCTTAGTACGTGAAACACTTTGTTTTTACTATTGTAATATTTGCTTATCTTAGAAGCACTCTAGATTACATTGTCTTTCATCCATTGTTTTATTTTCCTCAAGTGACTCTGTGCAGTCTGTATACTTGAGAGGACTAAGAGATCTTTCTCTTAGACGTTGTTTGTAAACAATCTTTCAAGATTAGTGGATTAAGTCCTTGTTGAAGGCGAAATCACCTTGGCCGGGTGGACTGGAGTAGCTTTGTGTTATAAGCGAACCAATATAAAATCCTTGTGTGATTTTCATTTTGAAAAAGCGCTTATTTTTCCAAAACAATTCAACCCCCCCCCCCCCCTTTCTTGTTTTTCTCACCTTCAATTGGTATCAGAGCTCCGGCTCTGTTATTGATTTTCTAATCAAACACTTAACAGTGTAGAGAGATCCAGAACGAGAAAAACTATGGCCCACACAAATGAAAAGGATAGTTACAATGCTAAGCCTCTTGTCTTTGATGGAGAGAAATTCGATTACTGGAAAGATAGAATCGAAAGTTTCTTTCTAGGCTATGATGCTGATCTCTGGGACATTGTCACAGATGGATACAAACCTCCTGTCACAGAGGATGGAGCTGAAGTTCCCAGAAGTAAGATGTCAGATGATCAGAAGCGAGTTTTCAAAAATCATCACAAGGCCAGAACCATACTCCTCAATGCTATATCTTACAACGAGTATGAAAAGATCACCAACAGAGAAACAACCAAAGACATACTTGACTCTCTGAGGATGACTCATGAAGGAAACTCTCAGGTCAAAGAGACAAAGGCTCTGGCGCTTATCCAGAAATATGAAGCTTTCAAAATGGAAGATGATGAAGCTATAGAGGCAATGTTCTCTAGATTCCAAACTCTGATTGCAGGTCTCAAGGTTCTAGACAAAGGATACACAACTGCAGACCATGTCAAAAAGATTGTCAGAAGCTTGCCAAAGAAGTGGAGACCCATGGTCACTGCTCTGAAGTTGTCTAAGGATCTGAACAATATCAGTCTTGAAGAACTTGTCAGTTCTCTCGGAAGCCATGAGATAGAACTAGAGGAAGATGAACCTCAGAAGAAGAACAAGTCTGTAGCATTAAAGTCCAGATCTGAAAGACGCAAATCTGACAGAACCAAAGCCTTCCAGGCAGAAACTGAAGATGCTGATGACTCTGAACCAGAAGATTCTGATGATGAAGAAGAATTGTCCCTCCTGACCAGAAGAGTTAAACAACTCTGGAAAAAGAGGAACAACAACTTCAGAAGACCAAGACCCAGAGGGGATCGATCAGAATCAACCTCAAAAGGTAAAACTAACAAAGATATTACTTGTTATGAATGTAAAGAAACAAGTCACTACAGAAATGAATGCCCCAAGCTAAAGAAAGACAATTCTAGAAAAGAAAGCTTCAAGAAAAATACCTTCAGGACAAAGAAAGGATTAATGGCTACCTGGGATGATAGTGAATCTGGCTCATCAGAATCTGACTCTGATGAACAGGCAAATGTGGCATTTATGGCTACCACATCCAGGAGCAGCTCAGATGAAGAATCTGAAGAGGTATTTTCTGAATTCTCTCGATCTGATCTAGAATCATGCTTGTCAGAAACTCTTAGCTCATATCAGAAATTAAAACAAAAGTTTAAAAATATAAAAGGCTGTCTTAAAGCAAAATTTGAAGAATGTGGCAAACTTGAGATGACAATTCTAAAACGAGAGGATGAAATCAGATCCTTAACATTACAAAGAGATGCAGCGAATAAAAAATGTTTAGAACTGGAAGAAGTGTCATCTCAAACTCCACAGACTTCAAATGCAATAATTTATAAATACGAAGAAGCCTTTCAAGAATTTCTGAAAAATGGGATAGGAAGAAGTGTCATGGCATCCATGATTTATGGAGTCAGTCAGAACAATAAAAAGGGAATTGGGTATGATTCTAAGGAAGATAAAATTTCTACTGGTGACCAACTTAAATCTCCGTTTTCATATCAATATACGCACACACAAGAACAAAAATTTGAAAATGCTAGAAAACCCAAAGTTATAAGAAACTCTAGGAAAACTAATCTAAGAGGACCCAAGAGATTCTGGGTACCAAAAGATAAGATTGTGTATGTTGCAGATATCCTATGCAGCAAAGTTCAGACACCAGTCATGGTACCTGGACTCTGGATGCTCGCGACACATGACGGGAAGAAAGTCTATGTTCCAAAGCCTGGAACTTAAAGATGCTGGATTCGTAGGTTTCGGAGGAGATCAGAAAGGAAGGATCAGAGGCTCCGGAACTATTGGTAATGGCACTCTTCCCTCTATATCTGATGTTCTTTACGTAGAAGGATTAATGCATAACTTGTTATCCATGAGTCAATTAAGTGATAACGGTTATGACGTGATCTTTAATCAAAAGACTTGTAAAGCCATTAATCAAAACAATGGTTCAGTCCTATTCACAGGCAAGAGGAAAAACAACATTTATAAAATCAATCTTTCTGATTTAAAAGAACAAAATGTTAAATGTCTGATGACTGTTCACGAAGAGCAATGGGTATGACATAGACGCTTGGGCCACATTAGCATGAGGAAACTTTCTCAGCTAAATAAACTTGAGCTAGTCAGAGGCCTACCTAAACTGAAGTTTTCTTCAGATGCTCTATGTGAGGCATGTCAGAAAGGAAAATTCTCAAAAACGTCTTTCAAAAAGAAAAATGTTGTTTCTACCTCTAAGCCTCTGGAACTTCTCCACATTGACTTATTTGGTCCTGTGAAAACAGCATCAGTCAATGGAAAGAAGTATGGACTAGTCATTGTTGATGATTACAGTCGCTGGACATGGGTGAAATTCCTAAAGCACAAGAGTGAGTCTCACTTTGTATTCACTAGTTTCTGGTCCAAAGTGCAAAAAGAATTTGACTCTAGAATTATTAGAGTCAGAAGTGATCATGGTGGTGAATTTGAAAACAAAGATTTTGAGGAATTATTTGACTCTAATGAAATATCCCATGATTTCTCCTGCCCTAGAACTCCACAACAAAATGGAGTTGTAGAGAGGAAGAATAGGACACTCCAAGAGATGGCCAGAACCATGATCAATGAAACTAATGTGGCAAAGCATTTTTGGGCAGAAGCTGTAAATACAGCGTGTTACATTCAGAATAGAATCTCTATAAGACCTATTCTGGAAAAGACTCCCTATGAACTGTGTAAAGGAAGAAAATCAAACATTTCATATTTTCATCCTTTTGGATGCTCTTGCTTTATCTTAAACACTAAAGAACATCTGAACAAGTTTGATTCCAAAGCACAGAAAGGTATTATGTTAGGATACTCAGAACGCTCTAAAGGCTACAGAGTATACAACACAGAAACCAAAATTGTGGAAGAATCAATTCATGTCAGATTTGATGATAAGCTTGACCCTGAAAAGTCAAAGCTAATTAAAGATTTTGCAGATTTAGAAATCACCCTTGTAGGTTCTGATAAAGCTCTAGAAGCAACTGTCACTCAGAACTCTGAAGAAATTAAATCCCCAGAAATCCCAAAGAAAGTTAAAAGTCGTATCAATGTATCTGAAGATTTGATTCTGGGAAACAAAGACGAACCTGTTAGAACCAGATCTACCTTCAGGACTTCTGAAGATACTCCTCTGGGACTAGTATCTCTGATTGAGCCTACGTCCTGTGATGAAGCACTTCAAGATAACGACTGGGTTTCAGCCATGCAAGAAGAATTAGATCAATTCACAAAGAATGATGTCTGGGATCTTGTTCCAAAGCCCAGAGGCACTCATGTTATTGGAACCAGATGGGTATTCAGAAATAAACTGAATGAGAAAGGAGAAGTCGTCAGAAATAAAGCTCGACTGGTAGCTCAAGGTTACAGTCAACAAGAAGGTATTGACTATAATGAAACCTTTGCTCCAGTCGCAAGGTTAGAATCTATTCGTCTTCTTGTATCTTTTGCTATTAATCATTCTATTAAGTTATATCAAATGGATGTCAAGAGCGCATTTCTTAATGGTTATATTTCAGAAGAAGTGTATGTCAACCAACCTCCAGGTTTTGAAAATCCAAATTTTCCAGAACATGTTTTTAAACTTAAAAAATCTTTATATGGACTTAAACAAGCTCCCAGAGCTTGGTATGAACGGTTAAGCAATTTTCTTCTGGAACACAATTTTATCAGAGGGAAAGTTGACTCCACACTCTTCTGTAAGAACCTTAACAATGATCTCATGATATGCCTGTTATACGTTGATGATATTATTTTTGGTTCAGTTAACGCCTTTGTTTGTCAAGAATTCTCTGAGTTAATGCAGGCAGAATTTGAAATGAGCTTAATGCAAGAACTAAAGTTCTTTCTGGGAATTCAAATTAACCAAACTTCAGAAGTCACATACGTTCATCAAAGCAAATACATTAAAGATGTTCTGAAGAAATTTGACATGACAGACTGCAACTCTGCAAAAACTCCCATGCATCTCACATGCATTCTTGAAAAGGAAGAAGTAAGCAAAAAGGTTTGTCAGAAGCTCTATCGAGGTATGATAGGCTCTCTTCTCTATCTGACTGCTACTCGTCCTGATATTCTCTTTAGTGTCTGTCTCTGTGCCAGATTCCAATCAGATCCTACAGAATCTCATTTAACAGCAGTTAAGAGAATTCTCAAGTATCTGAAAGGAACTCCTAACCTGGGCCTGATGTATGAGAAAACATCAGAGTATAGACTTTCTGGTTACTGTGATGCAGATTATGCAGGAGATAGATTAGAACGAAAAAGCACATCTGGAAATTGCCAGCTTCTGGGAAACAATTTGATATCCTGGGCTAGCAAGAGACAGTCAACTATTGCTCTATCTACTGCAGAAGCAGAATATATCTCAGCATCACTATGCACAACTCAGATGCTCTGGATGAAGAATCAGTTAGAAGATCTGCAAATCTTCGAGAGTAACATTCCTATCTTCTGTGATAATACTGCTGCCATTTGTCTAAGTAAGAATCCCATTCTACATTCCAGAGCTAAACACATTGAAATAAAACATCATTTTATCAGAGACTATGTTCAGAAAGGGATAGTAACATTGAAGTTCATTGATACAAATCATCAATGGGCAGATATCATTACTAAGCCTCTAGCTGAAGATAGATTTCTTTTTATCTTAGAAAATCTGAACATTCAAAATTGCCCTGAATGAAGTGTGGCTCTGAAGATGTAAAATGAGACTCTGACATAAACAAATGTGCTTCTGCCTCTGACTCTGATACTTCTACCAGTTAAGAAGATATCTGAGTTAGAAATCTCCAGGAACCAATCCTTTGGTATTCCTGAAGATCAGATACATCAACACGTGGAGCACTTAGCGTCTAACCCTAGAACTTCTAGACAGCTGTCCAGAAGAAGATCAAAGGGGAAACGTTTGAGATCTCCTCGAGCAGTGTGCATACTGTTGGGATTAGACATTCATTAATGAGCCTTAATCATTCTCCCCCAAGCGTGCTAACTTGTGCTTTGTGCTAACGCTGGATAGTGTGTCGTTTTGCATGTGTTTTCGTTTAGGGTATTTAAACACTTTTCTCACATTTCACACACTTATCACTCTCACTCACTCTCAAACCCTCTCTAAAGCATTTCTGCAAACACCTCATCTTCATCTCCTTCTTCATCAACTATGGATGCTCAACAACAACAAGTTTTCAACTTTTCTCAACAAATGGAATCCAACGCCACAGCTCAAAGTTCAAGCATTCCAACTCCAACAGTTATAGGCGTTTCCATTACTCCAGTGTACAAAGAACCCCATGTTCTTGATCGTCAACCTCATATCAACCTAGCAACTCCCTTTGAGGGACTGGATGTGTTATGTGAAACACTGGTGGACTTCGACAACATGAGGAGAAATGGAGTAGATCTTACTGAAGAACTCCGTCTACAAAGGTGGGAAAACTACTTCCAAAGGCTGTATGGCCCTGTTTACCCAAATCTCATCAAAGAATTCTGGAGATTTGCTGACGCTGATGACCATTTCATCGTCTCCTATGTTTTGGGGGTAAAGATAGTAATTACTGAAAAGTCAATTGCTTCTTTACTGAACATGGAGAAAGATGGAGGAAAAAGGATTTACAACATCAACCCTAGGTCAAGGCGCATTGCTGAAGAAATCAATCCAACCATCTTCAAACTCAACACTGAAGGAAATCCTTCAAAGAACAAAGAACTTCATCAGAACCTCAGAGTATGGCTCAAGATCATTCTGGGAACCATTCATCATCGCCCAGCATCAAACTCCTCTGACTACATCAATGCAGATCAGAAGTGCATACTGTATTGCATTCACAAGGGTGTGAAGCTCTGCCTTCCTGCACTTCTCTTCAGATATCTCAGAGACGCTGTAAGGGAGACAAGAAACAACATGAAACCCAAATCCTACATCCCTCTGGGAAGACTTCTGTCTGATGTCTTCATTGAGAATGGGCTGGTAGATCATCTGGAGAAGAACAAACTGATGGAAGATCTGGCGATAGATACTGGAAAGCCTCTGAACGCCAGAAATCTGAAAAGCATGGGAATTCTGAAGAAGATTCAAGTCAGACCCACTATGGACACCTCCTGGGATGCCTTGAAAGATCAGAGGAAGCTGCCCCATGGTCTTGCAAGGTTCTTCAAGAATGAACCCGTAGATGCAATCCTCTTCTACATGGAACGTCTAAAGGATGAAGGAGTCGACATATATGAATTCAGATTGGACGATTGTCTAGATTCAGAAGAAGACTTTGTCAGATTCAAAAGAGGTCCCTCTAAGAATAAGTCTTCAAAGGCAAAGAGAGCAAGGATAGGAGAAACTTCTGGAACCAGATCTTCAGCGCCTCTGCAAGTAACTACTGGTACGTCTGCTCCCTCTATTCCCTCTGAACACCTTATGGCTTCTTCTAATCCTCTCCCAATACCACCTATATACACATCCTCTGAAACCCCACCTTCTACAACTAGAACCTCACAACCTCTACCAAATGTTAATCCTGCTCATACATCACTACCTCTATCTGAAACTAAAGAAATAAGCCAGACCACTTCCTCTTCATCATCTTCAGACCTAGAATCACCTCCATACCTTATCCTCTCCTCTGACCCAGAATACTCTGACCCTAACTCTCCAACCTTAGCCCAAATTCAGGCTCAAAACCTCGCTTCACAACAACCAACACAATCTGAAGTAACTTCACCTCCCCCAGAACAAACAACCAACATCCCTTCTAAAGACCAACCTTCTGAAACTCAACCCTCTGACCTCCACACCTCTGATATCACCCCTCCAAACACCTCCGCTGAACCTGAAGCTGAAGCTGAAACTGAACCTCTAACATTAGACTTAAACCCTCCAAACTCTTCACCCCAAAGATCTGAACCTCAACCTGAAGCTGAACCTGAACCTCTAACACTAAACCTCAGCCCTCAAACCTCTCCACCTCATACCTCTGAAACTGACCTTTGTATACCTACCCTTGAGGAAGCCATAATGCTGTTCGCAGGGGCTTCAGTACAAAAGGTCAAGTCTCTGACCATTAACTCTGAAGTCAATGATGATCCTGACTCTGTAAGGACACACTGGAACAGAGTCATTGGCTGGATGACCTCTGAGGCTTTTAAACTGAAGAACATCTCTGAACAAGTCAGAAATGGCTACATCAGAGATGCTGAGGCAAGACTCCAGGAAAGACTTGCAAGAGAAGTTGAAGCCAGAAGGCTGGAAGAAGAGAGACTAGCAAGAGAAGCTGAAGAAGAAGCCAGAAGGCTGGAGGAAGAAAGAGCAAGGGAAGCTGAAATTCTAAGGGTAAAGGAAGCTGAAGCTAAAGCTCTGGCCGATGCTGCTGCTGCTGCCGAAGCCGAAGCACAAGCTGCTGCTGAAGCTGAAGCAATGGCCGCTGCTGAAGCACAGCAGGCTCTGACTCAGGGGGAGTCCTCATCTGTTGTTCCTATGGTTCTCCAGACGCTGGAAGAACTGAAGAAAGATCAGAAGGAACTCCGTGCCAGAATGGATAAACAAGATACTGTCAACGACAACATTCAGAACATGCTGGCTCAATTGCTTCAGAGAATGCCTCCGCCTCCCAACCCTTAGACACTTAGGATTTTTTTTGTTGCTTTGCTTTCCTTGTTTCTGATGTTTACTTGTTCCTTTTGCATCTGTTTTTTTTTTCTGAATGCAATGTTTTTCTCTTGAATTATTATTTTTGCTATGTCTTTTTGATTCTGACAAAAAGGGGGAAAAGTCATTAATAACTCTGATGAAAATAATGTCTAAATACCTTAAGCACTCTGCAACATATTTTTTTAAAAAAATTAATTTATCTAACTCTAGACTTAAGAAATTGCAGAAGGTATCAAGAAACCTCATTGCTTGGAAGCTCTGGTAAGAACTTCTGAACTCCCTAGCCTATCTCAGGGGGAGCTCTTGTCTATCTGATCTGATATTGTTTATGTTTCATCTGCTAATTAAGTTTGTTTTGTCATCATCAAAAAGGGGGAGATTGTAAGAACAAAAATTGTTCTACAACAGATTCCATGATTTTGATGATAACAAAGGATGAAACCAAAAATGGCACCCTAACGAAAAGTTTCTAAGTGTGCAGGGTTCTAAGGAAAGAAGGAAGAAATCATCAGATACATAATCATATCAGATACAAATTATCAGAAGACCAGAAGCATCTGAAGTAGAAACACGTTCAAGAAAGTTTAACTCTGAGCAAAACAGCAAAATATCAGAAGCATCTGAACAAGAAGTACGCTCTAGAAGTTCTGACTCTGAACAACGGTATGTCAAACTCCAGAAACTCTCAGCGCTATCTGAAGAAACCATCAGAACTCAAAAGAGATCAACATCAGAAGTTAGATAGTAAGATTCCAAGATCTCCAGAAACACGAAGACTCTGATTATGGAATTGCTAAATAAGGAAGAGTAACGTTAACTTCAAGTAAAGTTATGGAAATGGATTTCCTAATACAGAAAGAGACGTGTTAATACCTCAGGATTGGCATTAATTTTAGAAAACAAATAATGTAATCACCTCTGTTGTTTTAATATGTTGGGTTGAAGAAATTCAACATCTGGACCAACATGTCATGTACGATGTCACGACGTCAGGTCTGTGACATCGCACATGTGTAGGAAACTGAATTAATTAATTCAGTATATGTCATGGGATCAGCAAGGATATCTGGTGAATATCCTAACTCCCTTGTGAAGGCCTTGAAGACTAATTCAGAATATATATAGGCTCTAAATATGGAGATATATATGGAGAGAGATTAGGAACTTGAAGACCTTGTTTGTAGCAGAATTTTTCTGCTGAAGTTGCAACAGCAAAGAACAAGTCTGCTGCAACTTTCTGAAGGCCCAAATCCAGTTGGGTGATTAGGTTATAAATAGCTGATTGTAATCTAATTTTTGTAGGCCTCTTAGAATGAATTTTTAGGGGTGTGTGTAAGGTAAACCTCCCAATCTGTGGGAAGGTTACCATGTGTCTCTCAGTGGTAAACCTGAGAGTGTTTGTCACTCAAAGCCTGTAGGCAAGAGTGATTATGTTCTTGAATGAAGCTGTGAAGCAAGTTCAAGGTGTTTGCACATTACATTGTATTTGTAGTGATAGGAATGGAAACTGGAGGTTTCTATCTAGGAGTTCCTAGGTATAGATTGCATTGGGTAGGGATTAAGTGATGAGTTGTAAACGGGGGAGTTTAACTCTGAATTGATACTACTAATAGTGGATCTTCTTCCTGGCTTGGTAGCCCCCAGATGTAGGTCATGTTGGACTGAACTGGGTTAACAATTTCCTGTGTTTGTTTTCCTTCTGTATGATATAATCATGTCTGCCATAACTAAGCATGTATTCCAGTCTGTTCATCAAGATAATAGCAGACCTGATACATAGCCTTCTGTTGGAATGTCAATCAGAATGTTTTGACATTCATCAACAACAGCACATACTGTTTAATAAGCTGATGAATTCAGTTCAGTATGTAGTGAAGTCTGGAGTTCAAAAGCACACCAGACCTGGCCAGAAAGGATCTTTGTGAAACTGTCAAACTGGATGCCTTGACAGTTCTTCCTGTAAGCTGATACTGAAGTAGAGACTGGTTGGTCTTTTACAGTACAGCAAATTTAGCACAGTCTGTTTTCAGGAACCAAACAGACTTAGCATATGGTTCTGGACTTGGATGTCAAACGGAATGCTGTGACATTCACTCATGACTGCATATGCTAAATTGTTGGATGATTAGTTTTCTGTTTCAGGATTTTTCTCAGGCTATTCACCAGCTGATCCAAAATCTAGGAAACTAACAACTAAGCTACAATTAATGAACCTGACAAATAATCTATTTGTTGGCTCCTTAATAAGTGAAGATTAGTTTAACTTGTTACAACCTTTAATTTAGGAAAAACAAGTACATGACCAACAAACTGGAACAATGTAACAGATATTGTTCAAAACAGGATTGAGACATCGTGCTGATATCTGTGTAGGAAAACAACAGAAGTGAAGGTTATGGTGCACATAACTAAGGGTTCCTCCTTCCTAGGATGACATAGAAGGAGAGGTCGTGACACTGTGAAAAGGTGCTCATTAGTACAGAGTGTAATAACTGTCTTGCTGTAATAAGTACAATGTTAGATCAGATGTCATGACTTGGAGTAGAACATCTGAATACTGACTACGCCAGAATTTCAATTGGTATCAGAGCAGGCATCCTGTTCTGTCTCTGGATGAGATCCATGGGTGATACTTTCTGGTAGCTGGCAAGGAGTTATGTTAGTACTGATGCTGGAACCTGTGTAAGGTTCTGTAATTCCCTGAATGGTCCCTTGAAGTAGGTGGATGGACTGTTCATGACAGGAATGGTGTGTACCTGTCTCTGGAGGTTGGCTATTGGCCTGTGTGTGGGACAGCTGTGCCAGTACTAAAACACATTCGAACCTGGTATGGTCTTGGAGGCCAATCTGGTGAAGTGTGTGTTCATAGGTTGAGTTGTATTATGATTTCCGCTGCATAATACATGGCAAAACTCAAACTCTGATGTAGTTTCCCCTCATGTGGATGAAAGGCTGCTGTGTTCAAGATCTCATCATAATCTACTGAAGATGTCAAAGATACTTGAGTCCCCTCAAGTCCACTCATCATGACGTTCTCACTTCCGGATGGTAAGAGTCACTTAATCACTGATTCTCTTACTCTCTTGAGTAGTGTATATGAAGACCTTGAAGACCTTCAAGGAAGGTTTGTTCTAAGGAGGTGGAACCAATGTTCTATGTGATGTTAGAACATGTTGTTCAACAAGTATGCAGCTACTGGTTGAAGAGCAGATGTTTTTAGGGTCCAAACAATGGGATAATTCTGTTTGGAACCTACTCCTGACCTGGAAGAGGAGACATCTGTGTGTGCTAAGTTGACAAGAGCAGGGTCAACTGGGTGTGTGCTCAAGAAGGTCATCCCTAGAAGTTGAGCTGGTTGAGATGTGACATTGTGCAATCTCCTACTGTTAGGCATCTCCCTGCAGGTTGATCAGGATTGGATAGTTGTTCCCTGAAGTACTATGGTGTGTTGGAAGACAAGTCTCCTGGATGTTAGCAGTCAATAATGGGGTAACCTGATTGTGATATCATTTAAGGGGGCTGGAACCATGAATCTTGTTATTCAAACACCACGTTCAGAAGTGGCAGTTCTTACTAGGAGTGAGAATATGAAGATTCACAGGTTGGTTGAGGTAATATGCTCTGGCAATGCATATCTACCATTGACTGGTGTTGTTTGTCTCACTAGTACTTATGGTCAGCTGAAGTCTGATTGGTCTGATTGGAGGAGTTAGTTGGCACTGGTAGGGATAGTGTATGTCATGTTGAGACATATGTGTACAATGCATGGATATTGGTGTGGAGTATCCATGATTGTTAAGTTGAGGGGGAGTCTTGGTTAACCTCCTCAAGTCTGGTCAGCCTAGGGTCTGGTTGGCTGTTGACCTGTGTCACATGGGTTCTAGTGGTTGTGTGTCACATTTGCAAGGAAGAATTCATCTCTCTCATTCCTAAGAGTGAATTTAATCTGGGAAGACTTTCAAAATTGTCTAGGTGCTTGCAAGCAGAAGATGTTGACACTAGAAGAGTATTTTCAAAGTATTCGTATGGTGGAAGTATCTGAAAGGATGATTGGGAAAGGATTTAAGATCAATGTCTACTTGTGCCAAGTGCAAGTGGTTAATTGATTATCCTTGGAGCTCAAGATAACTGATGTTCTTAAAGATGTTGGAACATCACTTCTTCAAGACCCTGTGCAGAATCACAGGAAGGACAGTACATTGGCTTATGATCTATCTCTTTGGTGGCAGCAACAACATATGATCTCTGAAAAGGTTTCCTGGCAAGAAACATGTTCAGCCTTGGTATGTACAAGAAGAAGAAGACATCATAGTCTTGATGGTGGTTACTTGGATCAGTTTATTTCTGATCTAGGTAAGGAAGTGCATTAGCTTATGCACACTGTGAAGTCAAGAACAAGTGGCAGCAGTCTTGACATCATGGAAACAACCTTGCCTTAGGATGTGGAATCCTTGGTAGAGCTGAAGGGTTAGTTTCTAACTGGTCCTTCTGAAGACTCATACATCAGAGTGTCTGATGTCTTTGGAGAAGAAGCAGGGATTCATCAAGGTGTGAGCTTGGATGACTTAACTGCAAACCTGCAGGATGGAGGTTGTTTACTCAAACTTGGTTCCACAATCAAGTCTATAAGAACATTGAACTCTTGTTCTGTGAAGGGAGGAAGTTCCTTCAAGTGGCAGAAGAAGGAGCTGAATTCAACAGCTGGATGTCAAAACACAATGTTGTGACATGTGGTTCAACATCAGATTCTTAGTTGGTGAAGTGGCGCATCAACTTGAGATAGAAAGGTCTACAGGGTTGCAGATTGGATACTTCAAAAAGCTTGAAGTTCAAGTCTCACTTGGAAGGTCAGAATATCTTTGGGAGAAGTCTGATAAACTTGGGGAGGTCAAAAAGCAGCATTTGACCTTTTCATATGAGGATTCATGAAGGAGGTAATCAACCAGTGGCAGTTGGTCTATCTCAGAAGTGAGTTCGAAGAATCAAGATAATCAACATAAGGCAGCTGGTTATTCTTGAGGAAAGTCTGAGACTAATTACTTTTGAGCAGAAAAGTAGCAAGTTGAAGACTAAAGGAGGTGTCTTCTATTCATCCCTTGGAGCTTGTGGTAGGAGTTCTGAGCCATCTATGGAAGATTATCTCATGTAATGGGATGAAAAGGCTTATGTCCCAATTTATGTCTGGGTTCTTCTTGATCAGGCTGGTGACTCAGTGATATTTGAAGACTATCAGATGGTGTTCCCTGTTATGTGTGAAGGATGTCCTAACGAATGTTAGAACATTTTGTGAAATGGCTTTCTGTTCTGGTTAGAAGAGAGATTGACACAGAGTGTGGATGTGTTCAACCAAGAGGGTTGAACAGAGGGTGCGCTCTTGAAGACATGAAGATGAGTCTTATGTTTTCCATTCATCAAGTGGGTTGAGTTCTTTTTGAATCAGGAAGAAGGTGAAGGTCCAACCATGTTGGATATGTGTGACCTCCAAGAGAGTAGGTTGTCCATGACAGGGGGAGTTGTGCCTTTGTGCTGCAAGCAATCACCAAGCTTGTGGTCTATGTGTTCCCAGATGACTAGGTAGTTATCAGGATGCTGTGATGTGCAGCAAGGCTGAGTGAGCAGAAGAATGTCTGACCGGATGTCATGACATTGCCCTGGACAGTGCTGTTAATTCCTTCTGAATCTTAAAGTCATTAGGAATTATGAGGGTGATGTGGCCTAGTCTGATAAACCAGAATAAGCCTGATGGCTACAGCTATGTGGTACAGGGGGAGTAACCATCAACTGAAGTGTGAAAAGTTGGCTGTAGCAGTGCTAGGTGTCAAGCCTCTACTGGAGGAATGACAGAGGTCTTGGGTCTTGTTGAATACTGGCTGAATGCAGGAATGTTAAGACATCGCGTGCAACGTGTCTGACTGCATATATGGAATGGTCTCCATGCACTGGAACGGCTGTTTTGGAAAAGAAACAGTCAAGAGCTATAAAAGGCATTCAAAGATAGTCTGAGATTTTGTTGGTGATTCTCTGACTGTTTCTCAGCAAAAATAAATGCATCTTGACCAAGCATTTATTTCTATCGGATATTCCTAAGAACAGGCTGGACTATTTAAAGGATGCAAGAGCCCCCCCTTCTCCCCACAACAGATACACTCCAATCTCAGAATCATGGGGTATGTTAAGGTCTGGGCAAGCTGCGCCTGGATCTGGTTTTGTGAAGGGTGCCTTTACAAATGTTTAGCTAAAAAGGGGGAGAGAAAGAAACGTCCTGGGGTCGAGAAGCAAACAGATCACTGTGGTAACAAACAGAAAGTTGGGGTTGGGGTTAGACACAAAATCAACCAACTGAATTACCACTTGTGTCTCGTGATCTGAGTTAAGAGAACAGTTGTGCCCTGTGATCTGAGTTACATTGTCTATGTACTCAGCATTACATACTCTTCAGGAAGCTCTCCTGTTGAAGGGAAGGGTTCTGGAACAACTGAGCCTTGTTTCTCTACTTCCTCATGTACACCAACATTGGTGTTCATGGTGGGGGAGATAATAACAGAGGATTATTTGTTTTAGCTAAAATTTGCCAAAGGGGGAGATTGTTAATACCTCAGGATTGGCATTAATTTTAGAAAACAAATAATGTAATCACCTCTGTTGTTTTAATATGTTGGGTTGAAGAAATTCAACATCTGGACCAACATGTCATGTACGATGTCACGACGTCAGGTCTGTGACATCGCACATGTGTAGGAAACTGAATTAATTAATTCAGTATATGTCATGGGATCAGCAAGGATATCTGGTGAATATCCTAACTCCCTTGTGAAGGCCTTGAAGACTAATTCAGAATATATATAGGCTCTAAATATGGAGATATATATGGAGAGAGATTAGGAACTTGAAGACCTTGTTTGTAGCAGAATTTTTCTGCTGAAGTTGCAACAGCAAAGAACAAGTCTGCTGCAACTTTCTGAAGGCCCAAATCCAGTTGGGTGATTAGGTTATAAATAGCTGATTGTAATCTAGTTTTTGTAGGCCTCTTAGAATGAATTTTTAGGGGTGTGTGTAAGGTAAACCTCCCAATCTGTGGGAAGGTTACCATGTGTCTCTCAGTGGTAAACCTGAGAGTGTTTGTCACTCAAAGCCTGTAGGCAAGAGTGATTATGTTCTTGAATGAAGCTGTGAAGCAAGTTCAAGGTGTTTGCACATTACATTGTATTTGTAGTGATAGGAATGGAAACTGGAGGTTTCTATCTAGGAGTTCCTAGGTATAGATTGCATTGGGTAGGGATTAAGTGATGAGTTGTAAACGGGGGAGTTTAACTCTGAATTGATACTACTAATAGTGGATCTTCTTCCTGGCTTGGTAGCCCCCAGATGTAGGTCATGTTGGACTGAACTGGGTTAACAATTTCCTGTGTTTGTTTTCCTTCTGTATGATATAATCATGTCTGCCATAACTAAGCATGTATTCCAGTCTGTTCATCAAGATAATAGCAGACCTGATACATAGCCTTCTGTTGGAATGTCAATCAGAATGTTTTGACATTCATCAACAACAACACATACTGTTTAATAAGCTGATGAATTCAGTTCAGTATGTAGTGAAGTCTGGAGTTCAAAAGCACACCAGACCTGGCCAGAAAGGATCTTTGTGAAACTGTCAAACTGGATGCCTTGACAGTTCTTCCTGTAAGCTGATACTGAAGTAGAGACTGGTTGGTCTTTTACAGTACAACAAATTTAGCACAGTCTGTTTTCAGGAACCAAACAGACTTAGCATATGGTTCTGGACTTGGATGTCAAACGGAATGCTGTGACATTCACTCATGACTGCATATGCTAAATTGTTGGATGATTAGTTTTCTGTTTCAGGATTTTTCTCAGGCTATTCACCAGCTGATCCAAAATCTAGGAAACTAACAACTAAGCTACAATTAATGAACCTGACAAATAATCTATTTGTTGGCTCCTTAATAAGTGAAGATTAGTTTAACTTGTTACAACCTTTAATTTAGGAAAAACAAGTACATGACCAACAAACTGGAACAATGTAACAGATATTGTTCAAAACAGGATTGAGACATCGTGCTGATATCTGTGTAGGAAAACAACAGAAGTGAAGGTTATGGTGCACATAACTAAGGGTTCCTCCTTCCTAGGATGACATAGAAGGAGAGGTCGTGACACTGTGAAAAGGTGCTCATTAGTACAGAGTGTAATAACTGTCTTGCTGTAATAAGTACAATGTTAGATCAGATGTCATGACTTGGAGTAGAACATCTGAATACTGACTACGCCAGAATTTCAAGACGTTAACTCCAAATTCAAATGAAAAGGAACTATTTTTGGAAAGTAGTCATTTAAGGAGAGAAAGTTGTTTTGGCAACAAGCAACATAAGTTATGGCACTAATTATTATTCAAGAGTTATTATCTGCCATGATTTTTCAACGGATCCTTCTCTTCTATATAAAGGACTGCAAATCAACAGTGAAGAACAACAACAAGATTTTACTGAAACATCAACACACATAAACAAGTTTTACTCTCTCAATCTTCACGAAGCTTTTGCTTAGTACGTGAAACACTTTGTTCTTACTATTGTAATATTTGCTTATCTTAGAAGCACTCTAGATTACATTGTCTTTCATCCATTGTTTTATTTTCCTCAAGTGACTCTGTGCAGTCTGTATACTTGAGAGGACTAAGAGATCTTTCTCTTAGACGTTGTTTGTAAACAATCTTTCAAGATTAGTGGATTAAGTCCTTGTTGAAGGCGAAATCACCTTGGCCGGGTGGACTGGAGTAGCTTTGTGTTATAAGCGAACCAGTATAAAATCCTTGTGTGATTTTCATTTTGAAAAAGCGCTTATTTTTCCAAAACAATTCAACCCCCCCCCCCCCCCCCCCCCCCTTTCTTGTTTTTCTCACCTTCACAAACGTCTTGTAAATCTATTGAATTACTGATTGAATAAACGTGAATGGACAATCAGATGTAAATGAAATGCCCTTGAACCATTTAATTCTAATTCTCAATCACAATTAAACCCTACAAAGATTCAGATGACGAAAATACTCTTGATTGACACCCTTTGAACCTCTGAAAATATGATACAATGGAATGAGCGATGCAATGAGATTGAGAAATTAAGTCTTTGGATTTCCTAATCAACAACTGACTGAATGAATATCATTAAGACCAGATAAAATTCTAGAACTCCTGACTTTTTATCTAACCCATGATGAATGCTTTTAACTAATAAACTGCACAACAAAATGAACTGATTATGCTATGCTGATGTAGGCGAAAAATTTAGTGTAAAATTTAGGGTATGACAGATACTACCCACACCTATACTTTTTGAGAAGTACACAATCCATTCAAAATCAATTTTTTCACCACGGAACCAAACATATTCTTAGTCTTGTTTTATTTTTATTTTTTCACATTATGTGTTACATGTAACCACCCTTCACCCTCTCCGGCCTCGAGTGTTACATGCCCACCAGCTTCCGCTTGGTTCGTCCCCGAACCACATCGTACTGGGAAAGTTCTGGGTATGATACCATTTGAAACGCCATAGACTGCTTTCAGGATTACCGATAGACCCCACAAACCAACACGGGTCTTTGCAGCATGTTTTTTCCTCACTCACATGCTTTCCGGGAAACTTCCCAAAAGGTCACCCATCTAAATACTACTCCAAGTTAAGTGTGTTGGTTTATGGGGTCAGTAGGTAATCCTGAAAGCAGTTTAGGGCGTTACAACATGCATGTTGTATCTTTCTTATTATTCTGAATGTAAATTATCTTATTAACTTTCTCTCATGTATATAAAACAAGTACATTATTGATGTAGTGTAAATGAAATGGATAAAAATATAACATCATAAGTGGACATGTTTATCAAGTGATTTCAGACATAAAAGGTGGAGTGAATTATGTTATTTGATTTTTGAAAACTTTTTAACAAAAGGTTAATTTTAAGGTTGGTCAATTTTAAGAGTAATATGAAGCTGAGAAATATGAACAAAAGATAGAATGCACAAATAAAGACAGATAAGAGATAGAGATATCACACCTGGATTTATACTGGTTTGAATTTAGACCATATATCTTAATATAGCCCAAAAAGTTTCCCTTTGATATTTCCACTAACAACTTTGAGCTTTTAGACCAGGTTCATCCTACAATCTTCTTACACCAAGATTTTAGACAGGTTTAGCTTGTAAACTTTATATCACTTACAAAGTTACAAGAGATTTAAGGTCTTGAATTACAATTATAACATGATTTAACCATAACAACATAACTAAACAACTCTACTTTAAATCTTTTGTTATCTCAACACTAAGAAAATGAAAAGTGCATAAAGATAATTTATATAAAGAAAGTGGGTGATAAAGAAGAGTAATAAATCATATTTTTTTATGCTTTAGAAGAGCGGACAAGACTCCTTTATACATGAGAAAAACTTTGGTTGAAAAAGGAAATAATTCATGGGTTTTTTCTACTCTATAATCAATTAGCATGCAATGCTAATCGATTAGACATAAAAAATATAGAAACAACTTAGCCAGGATTACATCCTAATCGACTAAAAGGGTTCATAATCATTTAGGTGGCAAGTTCCCTCCTTAATTAGTTAGATACAAGTTCTAATTGATTAGAGATCAAGATTTTGCTTTGCTAGTTAGTTAATATGCTTCATAATTGATTAGTCAGAGGCCAAAAATGTATTTTAGAAAGGTATTGAAATAGACGAGGTTTTGTAAATTATTTTTAATTTTGTAAATAGATGATGTATTTTAGAAATATGTATACCAATACACAGTCTCTCAAGCACGAGGACTTGCAAATGACGAAGTGATTTAGTTCTGTCAAAAGCGAGGGAATATGTGGTATATTTTTTAATTAAAAATTTAAATTTAAATTAAGGTGCCTAGTGGAAGTGATTGTACCTTGGTTGGTTAGTTCACCGAGATTTTTTTGTTAGGAAATAGAGTATTTGTAGTAGTGCTTTCTTATCCGAATGAGTCCCTCAAGTGTGAGGTTGCTCCCTTATTTAAAGGCAATTCCCTTATGTGTAAAGCGAATTAAATATATGGGCAACTCAGACATACGTCTACAGGTTTCGTCGAGGTGATTCATATGTCAGTTGGGGAAATTCCCAAATAATTATTGGGAGAGAAAAAGTATGTGAGGCATTTAATACTAACAATGGTGATTTATTCCTAGGATGTGAAACAAGCCTCACTCTTACATATGTGTCAACAACATGCAGAGCCCTTTCATGTTTAATGGGAAACCTAGGAGGACCTTGATTATTCCTAGTTTCTCGCCGCCATTAAAGGGATTCACCTTCAATCCTCTTTCCTTTTCACATATAGTTCTTGTTGAAGCCTTTAAAAGCCTCTTCTATCTTATCTAATACCTCATACAATTTCAAGCTTATCCCTTTTATATGTACCGACTAAAATTTTCTTTCCCCCTTTTTTCTTTATGGAAATAACTATGGATTTAGAGTAGAATCGCAACATAATAGAGCCCTAAACTCGTGATAAGCACATAGCCTTGTGAAATCATTGTTATAGTAATGCTAGGTGTCCCGACGGGACAATAAACTATAAATTTGGTGGAACTAGGCATGCTTAGAAGTTACGAGATTTACCTTAGTTCGGATAGTGATAGTCGTGATGGTAGTGAAAGTGATTCTTTTTCCCCTTATCTTCTCTTAGTAAACAAGAAGACAATGACCGCCTCCAATCTTGAACCGAAGGATGTCAGGGAAGTCGAGTTTTATTACACCATAAAGGACCAAATAACTTCCCTTTGAAAATAACTTAACTTCTCTTCATCATAATATGAAGAGGAAATCATCATATAGGCATGTTGCTCAATAGAAAGGGCCAATACGTCTGCTTAGGAAAAATCTCTTACTCATCCCTTCTACTTTTAACTCCCCAACATCTAGAACATTAGGTTTCACTTCCCTTTTTCCTCCTTCGAGATAGACTTATTAAGATGCTCAATGTTTCCCCCTCCAAAATCACACCAAATGGATGGAGTATGACCAGGGTGTTTGAGATTATATGGTGGCTAGGGTTCCATCCACTAAATGGATGTTTTTATTTTCTTTTTATGGTGACAGGCGTCTGTCCGCTAGGGCTAGGTAGCTCTAGGCACTTTTCCTTGGATAACTTTATTCAAATACCATTCCAACCACCTGAAAGGTATGAAGGATAAGTCTGTGAAAGCGAGGGGGAGGGACGACCCCTCGTCAACCATTTTGGGGGACAATGACGACCCTAGGTTTCCCCTCGCCTGAACGGACAATCTTGCGGCGATCATCGAGTATAAATTTGATTACTTCACCGCGAATGAGATCATGATGGTCTAGAACTTGGATGATTTTAGAGTTATGGGGTCCCGCACCATGATCACTTTGTATCAAGGGGACGATGAGACTATGGTCACATAAGTTTTGCCGATAATGTCCTCTGCTTGCATTTTTTGCAAGTGATTATGTACTTATTTAATTAAGGGATTATGTACTTATTTTTATTCTGCCAAAAATATGTCCAAAATTTCCCTATATGATATCAAAGAGCGTCTTACTATGAGGAAGGATGAACGTCCAGGACTAGACAATCCTCAGAGTTTCCCAAGCGACTTGCTTGTAAGGATGACCAAGCGGAAAATTGAAGGTGAGGTGCCTTTTGAGCCTCAAACCCAAAAGGCCCCGAAAAATCCAAAAGTGTGTGTGTATGTGTGTGGGGGGGGGGGGGGTGATTCCTCCCTTTCCCCCAAGGGTAAGGGGGTTCCGATCGGTGATGATAAGGGTGCAGATTCTCCTACATCTTCTCTAAGGAGGAACCCGTTAATTGAATCCTCTATATGGAACAAACTTGACTTCAATTCCATCAAGTTTATTGGCACTCACCTCCCCTTCACTGAATATTTTCTCAATGCTTATAAGGCGGTCTACAATATTCCTTCCCTCAAGCTATCTGATCTCAAGGAGAACCATATGCCAAGGGTTTTTTTGATAGACCGTGCTAACAGGGAAAACATGCTCATGTTGAAAACTAGACGGGGACTAAGCTCATAGGCTATCAAGGTGGCCTATCAAAATGGTAGGAGATTATAGAGGCCTTATAGAAGGAGAATGAGACCCTGGCGAACAAGTGTTAGGAAGCAAAGGCCAAGGCCAATGAGTTTGTTACCATAGAGCAAGGTTTGCAAACATCTTTTGACCAGAACCTAAACTCTCAAAGGAAACTATATGAGGAGGTTTTTATACTCAAAGATTATCTGATAGAGAGTTTGGACATCTATATTGAGAGGGAGAAAGAGCGAATTGCCTTATTTCATCCTAGGTTGGATCTGAGTGATTTAGATGTATTCAAAGTCGTTCGTGGCGACCACCTGGTGGATGATACATATGAATTTTCTCTAACTGAACCCATCGTTTCTCTTGCTAAGGATGCCCAAATTGAGCATGAGGGTGATATGAAAAAAGGAAACCAATCTAAAGGAGACTCATCAAGGAGATACCTTCGAGGAGAAGCAGGATATTAAGGAAGGTAAATGAGTCAAAGGCTCTTTTTATTTTATTTTATGGTTTTGTAACTATGACCTTAGAGATTTTCCTTATTTGGCGCCATAAGGCTTTTTATGTAATATTACTTATCGCCCTCAAGGGTTTATCTTTATATTTGCTTTGCTTTTACTTTTGTTGTCTCTCTATGAATTGTCAAGGCATATCCCCAACCAAGTTTTGGCCTTGATGCTCTCGTGGGGAACAATAGCCCTTTTTTGGAGATGTTAAAGTTTCCCTAAGGGGGGGAATATTCCTTTGAAAGGATCCAACATACTAGATATCCCCAAAGGACGGAAATGACTCCTATTTAAGGATCCAACATGTTTGATAACCTTAAAGGGAGACAATGACTCCTTCGTGAAGATCCAACATGTTTAATAGCCATAAAGGGCAGTAAGGACTAGTTCGTGAGGATCCAACAAGTTTAATAGCCACAAAGGACAACAAGAACTCCTTTGTGAGGATCCAACATGCTTAATATATTGGAACAAAATTTGTTGATACCATATTCCTTGGGCTTCAACGATAACAAAGTATTTAAAGAACAATTGGGTAGACTAACATCTTTTCAAGTATGCATGATTATATTATTAAGAACAAATGGAGAGAAGCTTGAGGATTCTGTATCTAAAGATCAAACTCTGACTCTAAAGATCACTTCTAAATACTTTGGGTCTGATGGAAGATCCAGACTCTGAAGAAGTCAACTCTAAAGAAAGTCAGTCTCTGGTGATCTAGACTCTGAAGCTTCAAAAGCTAAGAAGTGGACTCTAAAGTGATTAGACTTTGAAGAATGAAGTATGAATAAAGTGAACCTCTAAAGTAGAGTCTCTTCAATTGAGGAAACTCTGACAGACCTCAAGACCTTTTGATCACATGAAGACTAAAGGAAAAATCTCTTATTTGATGTATGAGCTTCAAAAAATAATTCCTCTTGGTGAAAGTTATTTTCTTGATATGTCTAATCAAGTACAAAGGTTATCCAACCTTTTGGTGAAAGTCTTCTACGTATACTATGTTTGAACCTCTGATAGTATATCAAGTGTAGTTGTTACCCAAATCTCTTAGCAATTTGTTATAGAGTCATTGAAGGTGAGAAAAACAAGAAAGGGGGGGTTTGAATTGTTTGAAAAATAAGCGCTTTTGCAAAATGAAATCACACAATGATTTTATACTGGTTCGCTTATAACACAAAGCTACTCCAGTCCACCCGGCCAAGGTGATTTCGCCTTCAACAAGGACTTAATCCACTAATCTTGAAAGATTACAAACAACCCCTAAGAGAGAAGAAAATCTCTTAGTCCTCTCAAGTCTACAGACTGCAAAGAGTCACTTGAGGAAATCAAATAAAAATAAGATACAAGATGTGTAATCTAGAGTGCTTCTAAGAAAGCAAATATTACAAACTTAAGAACAATTTTTCACTTGATAAGCAAAAGCTTAGTGAAAATCTTTGAAGAACAAAGATGTTTTTCTTGAGCGTGATATGATTTCAGTATAGTTTTGGCTAGTGATTTCTTCGTGTATACTGAATGAGATTTCTTCTCTTATTTATAGGAGTTGAAGTAGAGTTGAAGTAGCGTTGAGTCTGTTGGATATTGAGATGTAGTTACGCCATTCCATTAATAGCTTCTGCAGTAGACTTTTTCACTTAGAAGTGACTACTTACCACAATTAGTATCTTTTCTCTTGGAAGAGGAGATTAACGTCTCTTTCTAATTGAGGAAATCCATTTGCAGAACTTTAACTTGGCTTAAACGTTACTTCATCATGATTAACAATTCTGATTAGAGTCTTCGTGTATCTGGAGAAACTTGCTTCTGATGTTATTTCTTGAATGTTCAGATGGCGCTGATAACTTCAGAATTTACAGAAGGCATTTGTTCAGAGTCAGAGCTTCTAGACTTTACTTCATGATGCTTCTGATACTTTGCAGTTTTGTCCAGAGTCAGAGTTTCTTGAAACGAGATTCCTCTTTAGATGCTTCTGATACTTGAGATTTTGTATCTGATCTTGTTGTGCATCTGATGACATCATCAGATTTATTTCTTCTTTCTTTAGAACCCTGCACACTTAGAAACTTTTCGTTAGGGTGCCACTTTTGGTTTCATCCTTTGTTATCATCAAAATCATGGAATCTATTGTAGAACTATTTTTGTTCTTACAATCTCCCCCTTTTTGATGATGACAAAACAAATAAAATTATCAGATGAAACATGAAAAATATTAGATCAGATAGACAAAAGCTCCCCCTGAGTTAGTACTTAGGGAGTTCAGAAGTTCTTACCAGAGCTTTCCAAGCAATAAGATTTCTGAAAACTTTCTGCAATTTCTTAATTTAATGTTAGAATTATTTAATCAGAGCTATTTATATCAGAACTAATTCTATAATTGTTGCAGAATGCTTAAGGTTTTAGACATAATTTTCATCAGAGCTATTTAATAATTTCTCCCCCTTTTTGGCATAATCAAAAAGGCATAAAACATAAAAAAAATAATAGAGAGAAAAACACTTCATTAAACAAAAGCACAAAGGCAAGCAGCAGTCAAAACATCAGATTCAACAGAAATATCAGAGCTAAAAAAAAGAAAAGAAGACAGAAGCAAAAACACTAGGCAACCAAAATAAATCCTAAGTGCCTAAGGGTTTGGAGGAGGAGGAAGTCTCTGTAGTAGCATAGCAAACATATTCTGGAGGTTTTCATTCAGAGCGTCTTGCTTGTCCATCCTTGCCCGGAGCTCACTCTGATCTTGCTTGATCTCTTTCTGATCTTGCTTGATCTCCTTCAGAGTGTTAAGAATCAGAGGGATCGCAGAGGAAGACTCCCCCTGAATCAGAGCCTGCTGAGCTTCAGCTTCAGCAGCAGCTTGGGCTTCTGCATCTGCCTTAGCCTTGGCTTCAGCTTCCTGAATTCTCAGAAGTTCTGCTTCCTTTGCCAGGCGTTCTTCTTCCAATCTCTTAGCTTCTTCTTCAGCTTCCCTAGCCAATCTTTCTTCTTCTAATCTCTTGGCCTCAGCTTCTCTAGCCAGTCTCTCTTCCTCTAACCTTCTGGCCTCAGCTTCTCTAGCCAGTCTCTCTTGGAGTCTTTCCTCAGAGTCTCTGATGTAGCCATTTCTGACTTGTTCAGAGATACTCTTCAGCCTATAAGACTCAGAGGTCATCCAACTAATAACTCTGTTCCAGTGTGTCCTAACAGATTTAGGATCATCACTGACTTCAGAATTTTTAGCCAGAGACTTGATCTTCTGGACTGAAGCTTCTGCAACCTGTATAATGGCCTCCTCAAGGGTAGGTATGATAATTTTAGGTTCAGGTTCAGGTGAATGAGGTGGAGAGTTTTGAGGGCTGAGATTTAGAGGTTGAGGTTCAGTTTGTTGAGGTTCAGATTGTTGAGGTTCAGATTCTGCTTGAAGTTCAGAATCTGCGTCTGGTTGAAGACTAGGAGAAGAAGCATATAATGGATTTAGGTCTAAAGGGTCAGAGTCTGGTCCAGGTACAGCGGGAATAAGTGGTGGAGTGATATAAGGTTCAGATGGTTGAATCACAGGTGGTTGGGTTTCAGAGGGTGTGGTGGTTGTTTGTGGTGGAAGTGAAGTTCGGAGGGGAGAGGTTACTCCAGATTGTGTTTGAGTTTGTGGGGCGAAATTTTTAGCATAGATTTCAGCTATTGTTGGGGAGTTTGGGTCAGAGTGTTCTTGATCAGAGGACTCATGATCAGAGAACTCTTGGTCAGAAGAAGGTGAATGGTAAGGGGGTGATTCATAATCAGAGGATGATGAAGAACTGTGGTGATATAGTTGATTAGGGTCAGAGGTTGTTGTAAAAGTACGAGCAATTTTTAGAACAGGTGGAGGTTGAGAGGTTCTGGTGATTGAAGGTGGTATTTCTGAGGTTGTAAATATTGGTTGAGAGGAGAGAGGGTTGGAGGAAGCCATTACAGATTCAGAAGAGACAGGAGGAAGGGACTTACCAGAAGAGACATTCAGAGGTGCTGAAGCTTTGGTGCCAGAGGTTTCTCCAAGTCTGGCTTTCTTTGCCTTCCTTGCTTCCTCAGCTATCTTCTTCTCAGAAAGACCTCTTTTGTATCTGACCAGATCTTCTACAGAGTCCAGACAGTCTTCAAGGCGGAAATCAGAGATATCAATGCCTTCATCCAGACGATCCTGAAGGTAGATAGCAATGGCATCTCTGGGTTCATTCTTGAAGAACCTTTCAAGGCCATGAGGCATCTTCCTCTGATCCTTCAGAGCTTCCCAGGTCACATTCATAGTGGGCTTGACTCTGATGTCCTTGATGATTCCCATACTCCTCAGATTTCTGGCATTCAGAGGCTTTCCAACGTCAATTGCCAGATCATCCATACATCTGGTCTTCTCCAGAGCATCTACCAGCCCATGCTCAATGAAGATGTCAGAGAGCAATCTCCCCAGAGGAATGTAGGATCTGGGCTTCATATTATTCCTTGTTTCTCTGACTGAATCCCTCAGATATCTGAAGAGGAGAACAGGGAGGTTGATAGGGATACCCTTCTGAATACAGTAGAGGATGCATTTCTGATCAGCATTAATGTAATCTGAAGAGTTGGAGGCTGGACGATGATGGATTGTTCCCAGAATAATCTTCAACCAAACTCGGAGGTTCTGATGAAGCTCCTTGTTCTTAGATGGGTTTCCTTCAACATTTGCTTTGAAGATTGTAGGGTTAATGACTTCTGTGATGCGCTTGGACCTTGGAGGAATGTTGTAAATCCTTTTACCTCCAGCTTTTTCCATATTCAGCAAAGAAGCAATAGACGCTTCTGTGATAATGATCTTCACACCCAGAACAAAAGAAACAATGAACTCATCATCAGCATCTGCACATCTCCAGAATTCTTTCACCAGAAGAGGATAGATTGGACCATACAATCTGTTGAAGTAGGTTTCCCAACCTTGCTTGCGAAGATCTTCAGTTAAATCAACGCCATTTCTTTTCAAATTCTCAAAATCCACCAGCGATTCACACAGTACATCCAAACCTTCAAAGGGAGTTGAAAGATGAATGTGTTGTTCACGTTCCAAAATGTGAGGTTCTTTGTAAACTGGGGTCGTGGTAACATCTATAACCATGGGTGTTTGAGTGTTTGAGGTTTGGGGGTTAGAAGCAGCTTCCATTTGTTGGGAGAAGTTAAAAACTGCTTGCTCTTGAGGATTCATGACGAAGATTGATGAAGAAGATGAAGAACTGAGAAGGTTGCAGAGAAAACTTCGAGAGAGGGTTTAGGGTTTAAGAGTGAGTGAGAGTGATAAGTGTGTGAAATGTGAGAAAAGTGTTTATATACTAAGGGTAAAAACACATGCAAAACGACACACATACCAGCGTTAGCACAAAAACCAAAATAGCACGTTTGGGGGAAAAATGATTACAGCTCATTAATGAATGTCTAATCCCAACAGTAAGCACACTGCTCAAGGAGATTTCAAGCGTTCTGACCTTTGATTTCTTTTGACAGCTGTCTAGAAGTTCTAGGGTTAGACGCATGTTCCCCACGTGTTGATGTTTCTGATCTTCAGGAATACCAAAGGATTTCTGAAGATTTCTAACTCAGATATCTTCTTAACTTGGTAGAAGTATCAGAGTCAGAGGCAGAAGTATATTTGTTTTTATCAGAGTCTCATTTTACATGTTCAGAGCCAAATTTTACTCAGGACAATTTTTAATGTTCAGATTTTCTAAGATGAAACGAAATCTATCTTCAGCTAGAGGCTTAGTAAAGATATCTGCCCATTGATGTTCTGTATCAATGAACTTCAGCGTTACTATCCCTTTCTGAACATAGTCTCTAATAAAATGATGTTTTATTTCTATGTGTTTGGCTCTGGAATGCAAAATGGGATTCTTACTCAAACAAATAGCAGCAGTATTATCACAAAGGATAGGAATGTTACTCTCAAAGATTTGTAGATCTTCTAGCTGATGTTTCATCCAAAGCATCTGAGTTGTGCATAGTGACGCTGAGATATATTCTGCTTCTGCAGTTGATAGAGCAATTGTTGACTGTCTTTTGCTAGCCCAGGAGATTAGATTATTTCCCAGAAGCTGGCAATTTCCAGATGTACTTTTTCGTTCTATTCTATCTCCTGCATAATCTGCATCACAATAACCAGAAAGCCTATACTCTGATGTTTTCTCATACATCAGGCCCAGGTTAGGGGTTCCTTTCAGATACTTAAGAATTCTCTTAACAGCTGTTAAATGAGATTCTCTAGGATCTGATTGGAATCTGGCACAAAGACAGACGCTGAAGAGAATATCAGGACGAGTAGCAGTCAGATAGAGAAGAGAGCCTATCATACCTCGATAGAGCTTCTGACAAACCTTGTTGCTTACCTCTTCCTTCTCCAGAATGCAAGTTGGATGCATGGGAGTCTTTGCAGAATTGCATTCAGACATATCAAACTTCTTTAGAACGTCTTTAATGTACTTGCTTTGATGAATGTACGTGACTTCTGGAGTTTGATTGATTTGAATTCCCAGAAAGAACTTTAGTTCTTGCATTAGACTCATTTCAAATTCTGCCTGCATTAACTTAGAAAATTCTTGGCAAACAGAGATATTAGCAGAACCAAAAATAATGTCATCAACATAAATTTGGCATATCATGAGATCATTTTTATGATTTTTACAGAAGAGTGTAGAATCAACTTTCCCTCTGATAAAATTTTGTTCCAGAAGAAAATTACTTAAGCGTTCATACCAAGCTCTGGGAGCTTGTTTAAGTCCATATAAGGATTTCTTAAGTTTGAAAACATGTTCTGGAAAATTTGAGTTTTCAAAACCAGGAGGTTGATTTACATACACTTCTTCTGAAATATAACCATTAAGAAATGCACTTTTGACATCCATTTGGTATAATTTAATAGAATGATTAATAGCAAAAGATACAAGAAGACGAATAGACTCTAACCTTGCGACTGGAGCAAAAGTTTCATTATAATCAATACCTTCTTGTTGACTATAACCTTGAGCTACCAGTCGTGCTTTGTTTCTGACAACTTCTCCTTTCTCGTTCAGTTTGTTTCTAAAAACCCATCTGGTTCCAATGACATGAGTGCCTCTGGGTTTAGGAACAAGATCCCAGACATCATTCTTGGAGAATTGATCTAACTCTTCTTGCATAGCTGCCACCCAATCATTATCTTGAAGAGCTTCATCACAGGACGTAGGCTCAATCAGAGACACTAGTCCCAGAGGAATATCTTCAGAAGTTCTGAAGGTAGATCTGGTTCTAACAGGTTCATCTTTGTTTCCCAGAATCAAATCTTCAGATACGTTGCTACGACTCTTGACTTTCCTTGGAATTTCTGGAGATTTAATTTCTTCGGAGTCTGGAGTGACAGTTGCTTCTGGAGTTTTCTCAGATTCTACCAGAGTGATCTCTAAATCTGCAAACTTTTCAACTAGCTTTGACTTTTCAGGGTCAAGCTTATCATCAAATCTAACATGAATTGATTCCTCCACAATTTTGGTTTCTGTGTTGTATACTCTGTAGCCTTTAGAGCGTTCTGAGTATCCTAACATAATACCTTTCTGTGCTTTGGAATCAAACTTGTTCAGATGTTCTTTAGTATTTAATATAAAGCAAATGCATCCAAAAGGATGAAAATATGAAATGTTGGGTTTTCTTCCCTTACACAGTTCATAGGGAGTCTTTTCCAGAATAGGTCTAATAGAGATTCTATTCTGAATGTAACACGCTGTATTTACAGCTTCTGCCCAAAAGTGCTTTGCTACATTTGTTTCATTGATCATGGTTCTGGCCATTTCTTGGAGTGTCCTATTCTTCCTCTCTACAACTCCATTTTGTTGTGGAGTTCTAGGGCAGGAGAAATCATGGGATATTCCATTAGAATCAAATAATTCTTCAAAATCTTTATTTTCAAATTCTCCACCATGATCACTTCTGACTCTAATAATTTTAGAGTCAAATTCTTTTTGCACTTTAGAACAGAAACTGGTGAATACAGAGTGAGACTCACTCTTGTGCTTTAGGAATTTTACCCATGTCCAGCGGCTGTAATCATCAACGATTACAAGTCCATACTTCTTTCCATTGACTGATGCTGTTTTCACAGGATCAAATAAGTCAATGTGAAGAAGCTCCAGAGGCTTGGAGGTAGAAACAACATTTTTCTTTTTAAAAGATGTTTTTGAAAACTTTCCTTTCTGACAAGCTTCACACAGAGCATCTGAAGAAAACTTCAGTTTAGGTAAGCCTCTGACTAACTCAAGTTTAGTTAGCTGAGAAAGTTTCCTCATGCTAATGTGGCCTAAGCGTCTATACCATACCCATTGCTCTTCGTGAACTGACATTAAACATTTAACATTTTGATCTTTTAAATCAGAAAGATTTATTTTATAAATGTTGTTTTTCCTCTTGCCTGTGAAAAGGACAGAGCCATCGTTCTGACTAATGGCTTTACACGTTTTTTGATTAAAGATTACATCATAACCGTTATCACTTAATTGACTTATGGATAACAAGTTATGCATTAATCCTTCTACATAAAGAACATCAGATATAGAGGGAAGAGTACCATTACCAATAGTTCCGGAGCCTCTGATCCTTCCTTTCTGATCTCCTCCGAAGCCTACAAAGCCAGCGTCTTTAAGTTCCAGGCTTTGGAACATAGACTTTCTTCCCGTCATATGTCGCGAGCATCCAGAGTCCAGGTACCATGACTGGTGTCTGAACTTTGCTGCATAGGATATCTGCAACATAGATAATCTTATCTTTCGGTACCCAGAATCTCTTGGGTCCTTTCAGATTAGTTTTCCCAGAGTTTCTTACAACTTTGGGTCTTCTAGCATTTTTAAATTTGTGTTCTTGTGTGTGTGTGTAGTGGTATGAGAAAGGCGATTTAATTTGGTTACTGGTAGAAGTTTTATCAGAATCAGAATCATACCCAATTCCCCTTTTATTATTCTGACCTACTCCATAAATCATGGATGCCATAATACTCCTATTTATCCCATTCTTCAGAAATTGTTGAAAGGCTTCTTCATACTTATAAATAATTTCATTTGAAGTTTGTGGTGCTTGAGACAACACTTCTTCTAATTCTAAGCTTTTTGTTTTAGCTCCATCTCTTTCTAACGTTAAAGATTTGATTGTATCTTCATGTGCTAGAATTGTTGTCTCAAGTTCACTACATTCTTCAGATTTTGCTTTAAGAAGACCTTTAATGCTTTTAACTTTTTGTTTTAATTTCTGAAGAGAGGTAAGAGTTTCTGATAAACATGATTCTAAGTCAGATCTAGAAAGTTCAGAAAATACCTCTTCAGATTCTTCATCTGAGCTGCTGGATGTGGTAGCCATAAATGCTACGTTGGCTTGTTCATCAGAGTCAGATTCTGATGATCCTGAATCACTATCGTCCCAGGTGGCCATTAATCCTTTCTTTGTTCTGAAGGCATTTTTCTTGAAGCTTTCTTTCTTAGAGTTATCTTTCTTCAGCTTGGGGCATTCATTTCTATAATGACCTGTTTCTTTACATTCAAAACAGGTAATATCTTTATTAGGTTTACCTTTTGAAGTTGACTCTGATCTATCCCCTCTGGGTCTTGATCTTCTGAAGTTGTTGTTGTTCCTTCTTTTCCAGAGTTGCTTAACTCTTCTGGTTAGTAGAGACAGCTCTTCTTCATCATCAGAGTCTTCAGGTTCAGAGTCACCAGTGTCTGCAGTTTCTGCTTGAAGAGCCTTGGTTCTGTCTGACTTCCGTCTTTCAGGTCTGGACTTCAGCGCCACTGACTTGTTCCTTTTCTGAGGCTCATCCTCCTCTAGTTCTATCTCATGACTTCTGAGAGAGCTAACAAGTTCTTCAAGGCTGATGTTGTTCAGATCCTTTGATAGCTTCAGAGCAGTAACCATTGGTCTCCATTTCTTTGGCAGACTTCTGACAATCTTCTTAACATGATCTGCAGTCGTATATCCCTTGTCTAGCACTTTAAGACCTGCAATAAGAGTTTGGAATCTGGAAAACATAGCTTCTATAGCTTCGTCATCTTCCATCTTGAAGGCTTCATATTTCTGGATCAACGCCAGAGCCTTCGTCTCCTTGACTTGGGAGTTTCCTTCATGGGTCATCTTCAGAGAGTCAAGTATATCTTTAGCCGTCTCTCTGTTGGTGATCTTTTCGTATTCGTTGTATGATATAGCATTTAGAAGTATTGTTCTGGCCTTGTGATGATTTTTGAACTCACGTTTCTGATCTTCTGACATTTTGCTTCTGGGAACTTCGGCTCCATTTAAGGTTGGAGGTTTGTATCCATCTGTGACAATGTCCCAGAGGTCAGCATCATAACCCAGAAAGAAACTTTCGATTCTATCTTTCCAGTAATCAAACTTTTCTCCATCAAAAACAGGAGGCTTGGCATTGTAAGAATCTTTCTCATTTGAGTGAGCCATTTGTTTTTCTCGCACTGGATCTCTCTACACGGTTAAGTGTTTGATTTGAAAATCAATAACAGAGCCGGAGCTCTGATACCAATTGAAGGTGAGAAAAACAAGAAAGGGGGGGTTTGAATTGTTTGAAAAATAAGCGCTTTTGCAAAATGAAATCACACAATGATTTTATACTGGTTCGCTTATAACACAAAGCTACTCCAGTCCACCCGGCCAAGGTGATTTCGCCTTCAACAAGGACTTAATCCACTAATCTTGAAAGATTACAAACAACCCCTAAGAGAGAAGAAAATCTCTTAGTCCTCTCAAGTCTACAGACTGCAAAGAGTCACTTGAGGAAATCAAATAAAAATAAGATACAAGATGTGTAATCTAGAGTGCTTCTAAGAAAGCAAATATTACAAACTTAAGAACAATTTTTCACTTGATAAGCAAAAGCTTAGTGAAAATCTTTGAAGAACAAAGATGTTTTTCTTGAGCGTGATATGATTTCAGTATAGTTTTGGCTAGTGATTTCTTCGTGTATACTGAATGAGATTTCTTCTCTTATTTATAGGAGTTGAAGTAGAGTTGAAGTAGCGTTGAGTCTGTTGGATATTGAGATGTAGTTACGCCATTCCATTAATAGCTTCTGCAGTAGACTTTTTCACTTAGAAGTGACTACTTACCACAATTAGTATCTTTTCTCTTGGAAGAGGAGATTAACGTCTCTTTCTAATTGAGGAAATCCATTTGCAGAACTTTAACTTGGCTTAAACGTTACTTCATCATGATTAACAATTCTGATTAGAGTCTTCGTGTATCTGGAGAAACTTGCTTCTGATGTTATTTCTTGAATGTTCAGATGGCGCTGATAACTTCAGAATTTACAGAAGGCATTTGTTCAGAGTCAGAGCTTCTAGACTTTACTTCATGATGCTTCTGATACTTTGCAGTTTTGTCCAGAGTCAGAGTTTCTTGAAACGAGATTCCTCTTTAGATGCTTCTGATACTTGAGATTTTGTATCTGATCTTGTTGTGCATCTGATGACATCATCAGATTTATTTCTTCTTTCTTTAGAACCCTGCACACTTAGAAACTTTTCGTTAGGGTGCCACTTTTGGTTTCATCCTTTGTTATCATCAAAATCATGGAATCTATTGTAGAACTATTTTTGTTCTTACAGTCATAAGTCTCTTGCTTTAGTGCTTGAGCATTTAAAGTTTCTTGCTTGTGTGATTGAGTATAGAAGTCTCTTACTTGTGGATTTGAGCATTGAAAGTCTCTTGCTTGATCATTGTAATTCTCTTGCTTGGTGCTTGAGATTTTGCAATTAGTTTGGTTATAGTGGAAATCCCTTAGAAGTAAAAGGGGACTGGACAACTCTCAAGTTGTGAGAGGAACCAGGATAAACTACTCGTGTCTTTGCTTTTACTTTTCTTGCTTCCGCACTTAATATTTCACTGCTATCAACTCTGATACTCTAAGTCAGATTTTGGTTCAGAATTTAATAAAGACTTTTAGAAGTAAACCAAGGTTTCTAAGTCACACTCTGAACAAATTGTTCAGAATCTGATTGAGATTCATCAGAAGCAGCAGAAGATGAAGAAATGTTTAAAAAGAAAAAGCCAACACAATTCACCAACTTCTTGTGTTTTCTCACCTTCACAAAATCTACAAAGGTCGACAAGGAATCCTTCATGAGGATCTAACTTGCTTTATAGCCACATAAAGCGGCAAGGACTCCTTCGTGAGTGTCGCGACACGAAAAATACTCGAGCGAGAAAACACTCAAAAGCAATGAAGTTGCCACCAAATTTTATTTAAATCAATAAAATATTAATAAAACCCTTAAAGAGAAAAAATATGGTCTTCATAACCAAATTTAGGTTTGAGATTCAATTATGCATAGGGAAGGTATTAGCACCATACGACATCCGTTTAAGAAAACAGTTACATGTAGTTAATTTTACAACATAACATTGTTAACCTTATTATGCAGATTTTCTCCTAACCACTAAATACAAAATAGACATATTTACAAACAAATATAAAAAAAGGTTTTTTTATTAGGGTGCTTGACAAGATTTGACTCTTGCTTCTACGTGTTAATTATTAGACTCACGGGGAGGTTACAAACCTCAGACCCTGAAGTTAACATGTTAATTAAATTAACAACCATTGTTGTTAAATACTTATATTTGTCATCATAAAAAAGGAGGATATTGTTGGAACAAAATTGTTTGATACCATATCTCTTGGGTTTTGATGATAACAAAGTATTTAAAGAACAATTGGATAGTCTAACATCTATTCAAGTATGCAAGATTATATGATTAAGAACAAATGAAGAGAAGCTTAAGGATTCTGCATCTGAAGATCAAACTCTAGCTCTAAAGATCACTTCTAAAGACTCTGGCTCTGATGGAAGATCCATACTCTGAAAAAGTCAACTCTGAAGAAAGTCAGCCTCTGGTTGTGAGAGTAACCAGGATAAACTGCTTGTGTCTTTTCTTTTACTTTCCTTGCTTTTGTACTTAATATTCAATTGTTGTCAACTATGATACTCTAAGTCAGATTCTAGTTCAGAATCTGATAAAGACTTTCAGAAGTAAACTAAGGTTTATGAGTTACACTTTGAACCAAGTGTTCAAAATCTGATTGAGATTCATTAGAAGTAGTAGAAGAAAAAAGCTTTAAAAAGAAAAGGCCAACATAATCCAACCCCTTCTTGTGTTTTTCTCACCTTCATAATAGCCACAGAGGCCCGCAAGGAATCCTTCGTGAGGATCCAACTTGATTTATAGCCATAAAAAGCGGCAAGGACTCCTTCGTGAGTTTCACGACACGAAAAATACTCAAGCGAGACAACACTCAAAAGCAATAAAGTTGCCACCAAATTTTATTTATATCAAGAAAAATATTAATAAAACCCTTAAAGAACAAGAAAATGGTCTTTACAACCAAATTTAGGTTCAATAATCAATTATGCGTAAGGAAGGTATTAGCACCCTACGACATCCGTTTAAGAAAACAATTATCTCTAGTTAATTTTGAAACATTATGTTATTAACCTTATTATTTTGATTTTCTCATAATCACTAAACACAAAATAAACATATTTACAAACAAATAGAAAAAAAAGTTTTTTTTATTAGGGTGCTTGATAAGATTTGACTCTTGCTCATACATATCTCCTGGTACGATGGAGAATTCCAAGCTACATAGTTCTTGGTAGAAAAACCTGTGTTGATTGATTTTAAAGAAAATGTTTTGATCGCGTTAGCCTAAAAATGTCACTTGTTGGTCGAGTTAGAGCGAATAAAAGTGTTGTTTGTAGATCCCATTAAAGAAGGATAAAAAATTATTTGTTTGTTGGTTGTAAATGTTTTTAGGAGGAAGACAAGTGTTAGGACATGCAAGTTATATGACTTGTGCCCAAACGCTTAAGATCATAGGGATATACATCCAACTGATCATTTTTATTCCATTTTTGTTTATGCAGAAAATATCTAAAATGAATCAAGTTGTAATTTCTTAAAGGAAGAAAAGCATTCAAACAAGCAAGTTATACGACTTGTGTCCAAATACTTGTGATTAAGATATATACATCCAATTAACCCTCTTTAATCCGATAAGGTAACAAACTCCAAAAAATGTTTACTAATTAAAATTTCTTGAAGGGAAGACAAACACTCGAACAAGCAAGTTATACGACTTGTGCCTGAATGCTTGGGGCTCAAAGGGACATATGTCAAATTGAACCTTTTCCATCCGATCTTTTGATTGGAAAAGAGAACAAAGATGATTTATTCGAGTTCGAATTCACTAGAACATCTAACCCTAGAGTTTCTTAAAGGTCGTGAGCAAGTAAAAGAGATACATGGTAACTACAAATTGATCGAATCTTAAACCGTTGGGGTTGAACTATGATTTAGAAACTAAAGTTAACGATACATAAGCACCAATGTAGTGCATATAATAATAAAAATAAATGATTACATGAATACCTAAAATTTCCTAACTTAAAAAAAAGTTTCTAAGTTTTTGGTTGTCACTTAATTTTTTTTGTAAAAACAAACTTATCAACTATTTCTTTTAAGCATAAGTTTAGATAATCAAACTATTAAATTTATATATATAAAACAAGAATACTCACAAATTAAAAAAATGTAATGTTAAGTTAATCTCAAAAAGTAAGACTACAAATTCAAATTAAAACAAAACTAAAGATTTAGGAAATGCTAAGGTATTTTTTCAACAAATTAATTTATCCAAAAAAAATTATCATCCAAAAATGTCTCTCATTCATTGGGCCAAGTGAAGGAAAATAAACAAGTTAAGCCTAAACTAAAAACAATAATGTAAAGTAGAGGTACAAAAAGCAAAACATAGGAGTATGTAGAATAAGTTAATGAGCTTAAACCTAAAATATAAACCAGTACAATCACAAAATACTTTTAACCTACATCCTATTATAATAATAAAAATATCAACAAAGTTGTTGACTTTTAAAACATACACTAAATCAAACAAACTTTCCATTTCTCAGAAAACACAAGTGAGAAAAAAATGTAACATGAAAGACAAAAGCGCATCATGAAAAAGAAAAGGAGTGGAAAATTGAATCAGAACACGGTTGGAATGGAGGGGACGATGATTGGAGACGGTGGTCATTGTGAGGGAGAGATAGAAGTCGTCGGTGGAGCGTTGTAGGTCACGCGATGGTTTCAATTTCGTGGCGATGGTTGCGTCAGAATCAAATGGTTAAAACACTTCCAAGAAAGGCACAATGGTTGTCAATCATGACCTTGCAGCGACAATGAGAGTTTCCGGTGAGGCGGCTTTGCAAATCTCCCCTCATTCTTATTCTGTTTTTGTTTTCTTCTTATTATGGATTCGAGTTTTGTTTATTCTATTTTGTTTTGTGTTGTTGATGATGTTTAGAAAATGATAATGGTGTTGATGTTTGTGTTATTGATGTTGTGTATAAGATCATAACGATGATGTTATATGGAAGAATGATGGAAGATGAAAGGTGATGATAATGGTGAGAAGATTTTATTCATGTGAGAATGAATATGATTATATTATGTGATGAAGAAGATTATGTTGTGATGAAGAAAATGAATGTTGTGTTGTGGCTCTTGAATGTGGTGTGGTGTTGTTGATGTTTGAAAAAGATGAAGGTGAATAGTGATGTCATGGAAACTATGGTCAAGATATTGATGAAGGTGGTGGAATATTTAAATATATCAAAAAAAATTGTGTGCCATTGTTATGGAATATTGTCACGCCCCCTTTTCCTCTCAATTTAACTGTTATTTATAATCCAAGATTTAGGGTTTTGCTCAAAGAAAATCCAAAATCCGTTCGGGTGTGGTGTAGTGGATAGGTGGATGAGGATAGTGGAAATGTAGTGGAGAGGTGGAACAACAAATTACCCAAAATGGGAGGACAAAAGAGGACCATAGAGAAAATAATTTTGGAGCTAAAATGGAAATATGTGAGCATATTTCTTATTCGAAAGAGAAATAATGTGACCCTCTTTTTTTAAAACAAAAAGTGGAATTAATATTATTTTAGTTTTTATTATTAAAATAATGGTCAATGTAAATATAAATTAAATCAAACCATTTTTTTTAGATGCCTTTTTTCTTTTTCTTTTTTAAAAAGATGATACAAAATGCAATAAAATAAAATTCACATATTTTTGATTTTCTTTTGTGATTGTTAAAAATGCGATGAAACTAAATGAAAATTTTTTATTAACTAAAAAAAACAAAAATTAATAGGGGAAAATTAGGGTACTACAGTGACGACCCACCATGTTTAATAGCCACAAAGGGTAGTAAGGACTCCTTCGTGAGTATCAAGCATGTTAAATAGCCACAAGGGGTTGGATCTTTAGCAATTGCCTTCTATTTCATGGTTTTTTGAATTAATCAAGTATTTTGATTTAAAAAAATAGCCATAAAGGGCAGTAAGGAATCCTTCATGAGGATCCAACATGTTTAATATCCATAAAGGGAGATCTAGATAAGATCCTTTTTCTCTTTAATCCCCTACAAATAAGATGTAAATAATCCAAATTCCAATCATAAGGCGAGGACCTCATTAAAAACCCTTGTGTTGTGTTGGCAACACATGGAAAATAGTGCCTCCCACAAACAAATAATGTTAACCAATTATCCTTATAAAAGTAGAGATTGTAACTCGCCCAAATAAAACAAAACGGTAAATGAAAACTACTCTAAAGCAAAACAAAACGAGGCTCGGTGTCTTAACAATCCTCACTTATCCCGACATCCTTTATAGTGTCCTTTGCATCTACGTGACTCTAAGTGGATGTGTCTTCATACAAGAGAGATTCCTCCAACGGCTTTGCCTCCACCTTCATGTCAATGATGTTTATGCCCATGATCTTGACCTTGTTCAACTTTAGGCTCTCCATGTACCATTTCCTAGTGATCTACTAATCCTCTTAGATAACCCAACTCGCCCATATAGGAGCGACTACTTCATACATAAAGATAATGTAAATAGCATGACTCCCAACAAGTTAAAGGCATGACGCCCTACAATCATGTTATACGAGGAAGGCACATAAATGACTATATACCTTACCTTGATCTGCTTGGCATTTCTTTGACTCTGAAGGTAGTCTTCAAAGTTATATAACATTTCATCTGCATTTGCTCGCCCAAAAATTGCACCAATAATTCTCGGAAGGGCTTGAGGTAATCTAAGTCTAGGTGAAGCCTCTCAAAGGAATCCTAATATAGGATGTGTGTGGAGCTTCCTTGATCAATCAAGACCTTATTTATCTCCCAATTATCACATCTTACAGTGATGACCATGGGATCATCATCATGAAGGCGGATGCTTGTAACATATTTTCCGGAAAAGACTATATCAGGGAGCTTATATCTCGCCCTAATCAGCGCTGGTGGGGCGAGCCCTCTATGGTTAGAATTTGGTAAGCATATCTTATGCGGGTGGAACTGTGCTCTCCACCACTAGAAAATCCTCTTACGACGAAGTTAAGAGTATGACGAATAACCATGTCATCGCCCTCTCTTGGTTCCTTTCCTTTCTTGGACGAGAGTTCGAAGGGATCTTATCCCTTAGAATTAGATTCACCTAAACCTCGAATGGAATATCCTCTTACATACTTCTTCAAGTTCCCTTATTAGATCATGCGCTTTATCTCATTCTTAAGTTAATAGTAGTCTTTAGTATGGTGTCCCTTAAATTTGTGGAGCTTTCACCAACTATTAGGTTTAAAGCCCATAACATCTTGTCGCATCTCGATAAATATGATCCCTTATGAAGCATTCGCACGCTCGCGGAAAATTGATTTGATTATAGTCGCCTCCGAACTTTATTTATTCCAAAGAAGGAAAGGATAAATATTGATAAAACCCTTAAGAGAGTTAGAAGATGGTCGTCTCAACCATATTCGGGTTCAAGAGTCAATTATGCAAGGGGAAAGTATTAGCACCCCTCACATCCATTGTACTCAAAGGGAACCTTTTAGTTAAACTTGCGATTGAATGTTATCTTATGTTGATTGTTTTCTTCGAACGATAGAATATGCAAAAGGAAAAGAAAAGGGGTCGAACGATAGAATGTTAGCTTAAGCGCTTGTTTGTATTCAAATTAGATCAGATTAAACAATGTTCTTTTCGAAGAGGTTTTTGATCGCACGAAGGCGAGAGATTATATTTTATGTGTTTGAGTATGTTTTAGGCTTGGAAGACGAGTATTTATAACTTACAAGCTATTACGACTTGGGCCTAATGCTCGGGACTATGACTGGACGTTTCATCCAGGTAGTCGTTTTCATCCATTTTATTGCGAAAAGGTTTGAATATTTACAAGTGTTTTGAAGGAAAGACAAACACTTGAGCTTGGAAGTTATTATAACTTGGACCTAGTATTCAGGACTATGATTGGACATTACAACTAGGTAGTCTTTTTCTTTCAATTTATTACAAAAAGAAGACATATTTGAATTTTGGCAAAAGATGAATATTTATAACTTACAAGCTATTATGACTTGGGTCTAATACTCGGGGCTATGACTTGACCTTTCATCCAAGTAGCCTTTTTCTTTTGCTATTGTTTGAAATAGTCGAAGCATGAATTAATCGTTTTGATTTTGATTATGAAAAGAGCTTGATGTTGAATCAAGCATTTGATTTGCGTTGCGAAGCGAGTTGTGAAAATTGGTTTGAAGTGTTTCAGGTTTTGAAAATCCATTTGGCGTTGGACCAAGGGTTTTTAACTTAGAAAACATGTTCATTACCAGTATAATCATGTATTCAATTTAATCTTTAATTAAATAAATAAACAAGATAATAATGACAAAATGATTGTAATTTTAGGTGAGCAAAAATAGAATCCATGGTTATGAAAGATATATGGTGAAACAACTGATATAAACAAGTTATATTAATTAATTAATATTTATTTAAATTAATTAATTAAGTTGTTTAGAATTAATCAACTATAATTAATAAATTGAAAGAAAAAACTTCAATTATTAATTGAACTTACTTAAATTCAATTAACCTAATTAACTAATTAAAATAAACTTTAATTAATTAAACATAATAGCATAAAATAAAATAAAATAATAAAGAAAAGAAAATAAAGGGTAATTTAAAAAACAAACGCTGTAAAAAAAAAAGGCTAAAAGGTGAGCCTAATCCACTCCCAAGCTGACGGGGGGTGTGGAGTCATATGATGTGCAGTGAGAAAAAAAATTGGTCCAGCCTTAATAAGCTGACGCAAGCCCAAATGGCGATCTCAAGCTGGACGCATGGGTGTGAAAGAAGCCAAGGGTGTGCTGGCAAAGGTTTACACGGGTTGGGCCCAACAAGAGGGGACCTAAACCCTAACCAACTTCTAAAACCCTAAAAGAACAAAAGGTATCCACCTCCACCGCACAACAATCCCTTTCGTCTCTCTCTCTCTCTCTCTCTCTCTCTCTCTCTCTCTCTCTCTCTCTCTCTCTCTCTCTCTCTCTCTCTCTCTCTCTCTCTATATATATATATATATATATATATATATATATATATATATATATATATATATATATATATATATATATATATATATATATATATATATATATATATATATATATATATATATATATATATATATATATATATATATATATATATATATATATATATATATATATATATATTCTCTCTCATCTGCACTTCAGTCCATCTCTCTTCATCGCTGGCGGCGACAACGCCAGGGACCCACCGTGGCTGTCGGCGCCTCCTCCGACGACACTACCCCAAATCAAAGAAAACCCAAGGCCAACCCCCACTCAAATTACACATACATTTTGTTTCCGACCTCAAATTTTCCAAACAACCATTCAATTGGATGGATTGGCCATGTGAAAACCTAAGCTCAAATACACCCCAAATTGAACCTATGTTTAGTCATATCTTTTCTCTTCTCTCTCAAACCCGAATATGCATCCAAACAAGCAGAAAATGACAAAAAACAATAAAATCCTTAATCCCTAACAAAACCCTTAGGGCCTGTTAGGATTGATGGAAATGGATGAAATGGAATGGAGTTATATTCCATTGTTTGCTTTTGCAAAAAAATGAATGGAATGGAATGAAGTGTGATGGAACAAATTCCATCCAATACCACTTTTTTCATCCATTTTTCATTCCCTTCAAATTGGAGTGTATCCAATGGAATGGAATCAATTAATAACCCAATTACAATTTTATCCTAAAAAATTTCAATTTTATTAACTGTTCATATTCTTCATTCTTCAATTCACGTGACATTTTTCTATTCATTCACGGTAACTCTTCTCTTTCCAGACCCGCTTCTTCTTCTACCCTAACAAGGTATGTCATATTTCTTCTTATTTTTTCACCTATTTATATGTATGTTCTATTGATTTATTTTCATGTTCATGAGTATTTCAATTTTTAGAAATTAGGTATGGTACTCTTGTGTGCTTCTTGTTGCTTTTTCCTATTGTTGCGTGTCTTTTTCTACCATTATTGTTCATGGGTTGCTTTTCTTCATGATTTATAATGCTAGTTAGTACTATATAAATTGGATTTGCAGAGCTATATAATACCTGCTATAAAAATTGGACTTGCAACCAAAATTAGATCTGCAGTGCTATAAAAATTGAATTTGCAGTGCTATAACATTTTCGTAGCATACATAACATACCTGCAATAAAAATTGGATTCTCAATGCTATAAAAATAGGATTTATTAGCAAGACTTGATTTTGTTTATTAAGTATGGTGTGAAAACTTATGCACTTGTTAAGTATTTTGTTTATTAAGTTTATATATTTTAAATTTATGACAATATGTTTTTTTTAAATGTTCCGTTGATATTTTTTATGATTATATATATGTATTATTTTATTGTGTGAATGGAATAAAAAAATATTTTATGATATTTTTTATCTTAAGTGTTAAGTGTTCAAGGGTATAAATGGAATAAAAAATTATAATGTCTCTCCGCTCCATCCAATTTCCAAACAGTGGAATGGAATCTTAGTTCCGCTCCGTTGTAAAATATCCAAACAGTGAAATGGAGTTTATGTTCCGTTTCGTTCCACTCCGCTCCATTCCATTCCGTTCTATTCCGCTCAACTTCGTTAGTTTTAAATTATCCAAACATAGACTTAACCCCATTTCAATATTCTCAATTCGTTACCAGTAGAGTTCTTACAAGCGGAACAAGCTACACATTGAATAAGGTAACTCAATCAAAAAGTTAGGGCTAACGCAGTTTACCAAGCTCGAAAAATCCAGGTAATTTCTCCTCTACTCCTGCTACGTTTGCTTTCAAAATCTTATTCACCTCTTATCCGATTTTGTGGTATTTTGATTGTGTTGAGGTTGAAGGTTATAACTCAAATCTCCTAAGCTTTGATGAACATCATAGAGAATTCATTTATGAGTTTTTTTTTGTGAGAGGTTTGGGAGAAATTTCTGTAGAATTTGGATGGTTTGATTTTCTTGTCCTGTTAAGTGAGCGGGGAATGTATTATATAGGTCAAAATGTGAGATTGAGAGGGAAAATATGAGTGAGAATGATTTGGGGGGACGACTTTTGTGAGGAATTCGTGTGAGTGTGTGTTGATGAAAGGATGAGATTGAGTAATTATGAATCTGTTTATTGGAATGTGAATTTCATTTTTGTTTTCTTTGAAATTTGAGTGAAATTGCATTTGAAATGGTTTTGGGGTGAAAAAAGTGTGAGTGTGGTATCCAACTCCTTCATGTGTATGTATGCATCGTACAGTATATGCTACTGATGGGGTTTCTTTCTTTGTTATGTAGTTTTCTACTGAGTTGATGATGCATTGGATAAACATGAGGGTATGGATAGATGTTGGCACCGATGCACACGAGAAGGACATGAAGAATCTGCAATTGTTATTTTCTTCTTTTGATTTTTCCATCATGTAACATTATTATTATTATTATTATTATTATTATTATTATTATTATTATGCAATGTAAATAACAAGTATTTTTGTAGTTCTATTCTCCTTATTACTTATGTGAAGTGTAATAATCATAAAACGTACTTAATTAAATTCTATTTTTTATTATTTAAAAATCTTTTTTATTATTTAAAAATCTTTTTTATTATTTAAAAATCTTTTTTATTATTTAATGAAATAAAAAGAAAAAAGTGATAAAACGATTAATAAACAAACCTATCTAAACTATCCTCTTTTTATTATTCATTTATTTATTTGGATGTTCTAAAAATAAAGCTAAAAACAATGCCAAAACAACCTAATTTGATTAAAATGACAAAATGCTTTATTTATTTTATAAAACTTCTAACCTTAATTAATAACATGACCAAAGGTTAGAATACACATAAAAGTTAACCAAAAGGTTAAATCATAAGTTGGAATAAAATTAAAAGACCAAGGTCCTATGTGAAATAAAACTTAAATGAAACAAAGTTAAAGGTCAAGCATTGATTTTGACTTTTCTTCACATGTAAACTAATGGTCAACAAATGATGCAAATGAACTTATTGAAACGGTGTAGAAAAGCATGGAAACATATAAACAAGGTCAACGAGTCAAACTTATACAGATGAACGATTCTTAAATTGATGACAATACATGACCAAATAACATGGTCATGTTGATGCAGATGAAACTGAAAAATAAAAATACAATGCAAATTAGGTAGGACAAAATTGGGGTATGACACATTTGTCTTTGGAGCTTGCGGTTGAAGGAGGTTATGCATGTGTATGACTTCTTGCCATATCTGCTCCTGGAGAGTGTTTAGGGACATTGAGCTCTCTGTGAGCTTTCCATTTTACTTAAATGATGACTTGTCTTTGACGAGCGGTCTATATTGACCCATTCACGAGTTGTCAGCATGAGAAGTGCAATATTTTTCATCTCATGCCTTCTTTTCATTGTTGTTTTTTCCCTTAATGTAACATTCTTCCCGTGTCACAATTTCGACCAAGGACGTTGTTGGCCTTTGGGCGAGGGATTCATTAAAGTGTCCCTTCTTGAGCCCATTCTAAAATGCTACCACAGACATTTTCTAGTTTGGATGAATCACCTTGAATGTCGCCTTGTTAAATCTGGGGAGGTACTCCCTTAGGGACTCAAATGGGCCTTGACGAATGTTGAAGAGAGTAGTGGTAGAATTCTTTTTGTGTCCGCTTGCTGCAAACTGATGGATTAGCTTCTTCACTAAGTCCTGATAGCTGGTGATGGAGAGCCGAGACAAACTCATATACCATTTTAGGATTACGACTATGAAGGTCACTGATAGGAGCTTGTATTACAAGGAGTTCAGGGCTTCAATGATGGCCATCTGCGTGTTGATGGAGGCAACATGTTCATACTAGTCGTTGCGCCCATCAAAATTGGCAAATCAATGAGGCTTAAGGTTCTTTGAATGGGCGCATCTCATATCTCATCCGAAAGAGGTTGTGGGTGTAACATCTCCTCCTTGTCAGTAGGGAATATGCCCTGCTGATGCTGTTGGATATAGAGGACATCCTCCTCCAAATCTTAATTATGGCGACGTAGATTGTCCATAGCAGCACACAACTCTTCTATATATGACACTTTCTTCGCCTTCTGATTCTTTGATGGCTAGAGTTGTTGTCTTTTTATTCACATGATGGCCAGAGGGGTTGAACGTGGGGATGCCAATCCAACTAAGTGTTTTGTGGTGGCCTAGGTCAGTTTTACCAGACCCCATATGGGTGTCAATTTTACATGCCTAAAAAATACAAATGTGACAACCCTTAGTGTGTTTGAAGTTTTAAGATACATTAAGGGATAAAGAGCTTACTCACGTAGGGGGTGGGAAACTATGTGCATATGATTTTCTATATGAGAATGAGATTGTCCTTCTCAACTTTAATGTTGAGGTATTTATAGTGGTGATGAACCTGAATCCTAGACCCCTTAAAAATAACAACCATCACCAAGAGGATGCGGGAGTGGACAATTAGTCCACTGTTTTGTGGAAAGCGTGGTCAAATACCTCATTCCATACCGTTACGGAATATGGCCACCTAATCCCCCATTTTCCTACCCTTGAGCGACTCCTCTATGGGAAAGTCGACACATCTAATATAAAGGTGATACATCTAATAAATAGATGATCATTCCAGTAAAAGAAAATGGTCAAGAGAACTTTATGGTGAAACAATATGTCACCTGCTTCACTTGTCGCCTTCATACCCCTTACAAATATATCAAATATAATATATATTACCATTAAAAAAACTACTCTTAAATAACATTTTAATGGCAAAACACCAACTAAGCAAGCAAATTTCTATCCACTTATAAAAAGTAATATTATTCATCCAACAATCATGCGCAACTACCTATAGAAGTAGAGTTAAACAGTCAACCCCAACCTTCAGTCTTGTCTTTACTTTACTTTGCTCCCACCCTCCACACCACCCATTCTTCACCAGTACTCTTGCATACCATTGTTCCATCATATTACTTGCCCTATATTAATGCCACCTATCTATTACTATTAGCCCCTCCTCATCTGCAAACATATTTTATTCATCACAACCTCCCACTTGTTATACATGGCCAACGTGGAACACACACTTCAGGAAGTTTCTGCAGATTCTTCCATAGGTACGTACCTTTTTAGATCGGAATTTACCCTAGGGTATGTTTTGAATGTTTATTTTGAAAATAAATATTTTTAAATTGACTAGCAGATCAATCCAAATCCAGTAGTATTACTCAAGTAAATTCCAAGGTTGAATTTTCTAAAGATGAGGAAGCTCTTATTATCAGGATGTATAAACTACTAGGGGATAGGTAATTTTGTTAGTATGATTAATATATTCTTTGTATAATTGAATAACACTTGGCTCAGTATCTATCACTTTTTGAATATATTATATTATTTTCAGGTGGCCATTAATTGCTGGAAGAATTCCTGGACGAACAGCTGAAGATATAAAGAATTACTGGACTTCAAGAGACTCTTCCACTAGCCAATCAAATGTCAAATAAATACTATACTGGTGCATATACATGTTTGTGTGTTTTCACACTTACTGTGCTCTCTGTCAAAAATGTTGCTTGGTGTGAGTGAGTTTGAATGTTACTGTGTCATGCATTATTTAGTGTGTGTCTCTTTCAGTCCAAGACGATATGAGATCAATATATATTCTTGCAAAACAATATCAGCTTTACTATGATTTTCCCAAGAAAAAATATTCAAGAGGTAGATTTTAGAGTTGGTTGGATCTATAACAGTCTCTCAAATTTTTTATGAGTAATATTAAATAAATTAGATTTAAATCTAATAATTCGGTTTTTAAAAAATTCTTAAACAACTCATGACATCTATAAAATGACAAAAGTTTTATCACATATATTAATATAATTTATTCATAATTACTTTGTGAATTTCAATTCTATTTTCATTTTAATTTATTATTAAAAAATGTAAGATTCAAGCACCACTTGTAATTTTTCAATCCAATTTACAATCATTGAAATCAGTTTTTTTTAGTACCATAAATTTATTAGTGATATATTTGTGAGATACCTCATAATTCATTTGACCGTAATGAGGTGTGAGTCTTTACCAATCATACTTTGATATTTACTTTATCTATTGATTTCCTCTATTATTTTTGTCTAAGTTACATTCGATGTTCATGAGAGTTGAAATTGATTTTTCTTTTTTAATTTTAAATCTTTTTAACAAATTGTGTTAGTGAGATACCTCGTAATGCGTTTGACTGCAATGAGGTGTGATTTTTTGGGATTTGTTTAAATGCGTGTACACATATAAACATAGAATATAATATTAGGAAGAGATATATTAAAATAAAGAAGAGATCAATTATACATCAATAATTCAGAAATGTTTGACTTTTTTCATTATTTCTTTTTAAAAGCTCCTTACAATACTTAACTTGATTGATGAAATTGCATTTCTTTGATTGATAAATTTGCATATCGAGAAAATATCAAAGCTCCCCATCATAAATATTTCAAATTCGTTTTGCATCATATAAAAAAAATCTTTGCAAAGAGACTCGTTAGTATAGAATCAAATATAATATCATTAACATGAATTTGAACGTGTAAAATTTCATGCTTAGATTTCTTAATGAAAAATGTTGTATATGAGGTTGTAAGAATCAAATTTTTACCTTGACTCGTTTGCATAGGTAAAATCAAAATATAAAGTTGAAACGTAAAATTGTAGAGTTTATTTTACATTAATATATATATATATATATATATATATATATATATATATATATATATATAATATTATAAATGTGTTAAGAATTTAAATTTTTAATTTAATTATAAAGCAAAAATATACTAAATCACCAAGTTAAAAAAAACAAGTGTCTTCATCTTTACCTTCAACTTAAATTGAAAGTTCTATCCTTGAACAACATCATCTTCATCAATGTCTTCATCTTCAACTTGATCAAATTCATCTTTAGATGATAAATTTTTATTAATATTCATCATCATCGCATGCTCGTCGCACACATGACGTTAGGGTTCAAAATCTTTTACCTTTTATTTCTCTGATGTGTTATTTCTCTCTCAAATACGTGTTGGAGAAGTCGTTTAATGTGAATAAAATAAAAAAAGTGTGGGAGAAGTTTTCATGGGGGCAAAATATAAAACAATTTTTTTAAAATTTGTAAAAAAAAGGGTTAATTAATCGAGTTAAAGAGTAAAATCTAACGATCTTATATGATTTCACCAATTTCATAGCAATTTAAATCATTTAAAATCATTCATGGTATGATTTTACATAAAGCCATTTTTACATGTGATTTAATACAAAATGTTGACTTAGAAATATGAGATCTAAAGAATTTAGGTTTTAAATCACAATTGTAATAACCTTTGTTGTATCAACCTTTCCTCTTTAATTTTTTTTAAAGAAAAAACTTGCCCAAACAGTCATATCAAATTTTATGGGTTTGTTTTAAACTGTATAGAGCTTTTTTTAGCTTGAAGACATGATTGGAAGAAGATAAGTTTTGAAATTCATGAGATTGATTAACATATACTTCCTCTTGGATGCAAGTGTTCATAAATGCATTCTTTACATCCATTTGAAAGAGCTTAAAATTTATGAAAAAGATAAAAACATTCTTATGACTTCTATTCTAACTACATGAGCATATGTTTTATCAAAATGTATATTTTCATGTTGATTGTACCATTTCGCAATAAGCCTCACTATATTTCTTCAAACAATGTCCTTTTGTCATGTGTGTTGCGAAAGACACATTTGGTTCTAATCACTAAATTAGATTTGCGTATGGAAACAAGTTTCTAGAATTGTTTCTTTCAACTAATTTAACTCTTCTTGCATAGAATGTGACCAAGTTTCATTAATGAGAACTTTATTGATGTCATTTGCCTCAATTTGTGAAACAAAAAGCCATAAAATTACATATTTGGTTAACAGAGTGTGTAGTGATCACCCCCTTAGATATATCCCCTATCACATTCTAGATTGAATGATCTTTTGTTGTTATGCATTTCTTAGGTAAATATTGGTTGTTTTTGCTTATTTATTTAAATTGATCATTAGTTTCATCTCGAGTTTGATTTTTGTCTTAACTTTGATCTTTGTATTTATTTTTGTCTTGATTTTGGTCTTTCAAGAGAGTTTTCTCCAAAATACCTACATAATCGAACACTTCTATCTCTACCAACTTGAGGTTAGTTTCATCAAAGATAACAATGACTTATTATTCTATAGTTAGGTTTTATCTATTAAAGATTATGAAATCTTTACTAGAAGTGGAACATCCTAAGAATAAACCTTCATCAACTTTAGCATATAATTTTCCAAGGTTATATTTCCCGTTATTAAGGACAAAACATTTGTATCCAAAAATGTGAAGTGAGAAATTTTAGGCTTCATTCCTGTATATAATTCACATAGCATTAACTTTAGAACTGGTCTTATCAATATATGATAAATCACATAGTAGCCCTTGTTTACCACATCATCCCAGAAATACTTAAAAATGTTGGTTCCATTGAGCATCTTCCTTACTAGCTCTTCAAGAGATCTATGTTTTCGTTCCACTACCCCATTTTGTTAAGGAGTTTGTGGAGTAGAGAAAGTATGATCTATTCCATTCTCATTGTAAAAGTTTTTGAATTCCACATTTTGAAATTCACCTATGTGATCACTTCAAATAGATGTAATGCTTAAGCATGTTTCGTTTTAGATAATTAGCTAATTTTCAAAAGGCAGCAAATGTGTTTTTTTAGATAAGAAAGACTTATGGGTATAGCATGAATAGTCATCGAGTATTACAAGGGCATAGTAATTCTTGCCAAAAATCATGGTCTTGGATGGGTCAAAATGATCCATATGAAAGAGTTGTAAGTGTCTATATGTAGAAATAATATTTTTCGATTTAAAGGATGACCTTACTTATTTAAACATTTGACATGTACCACACAACTGATTCTTTTACAAACGCTGAAAAACAATTATTAATTTCTTGCAGACCAATTTGTTCAAAGGGTCCATGTGGAGAAGAGTTATTATCATATTCCTTAGCCAAGATTCATCCTCTTTATTTAAAATATAAACATCATTGAAAGGATTTTATTTAAATTTCCGGTGTATGTATTCCCACTTCTTGAACTACTAAAAAGAAGTTTGATTATTTTTAAATTTTATGACCTTGGATGCAAACAAATCAAAAGTCACATTGTTGTCTTTGTCACATAATGAGCTAATACTCAGAAGTGCATGTTTCAAACCTTCACTTGAAAGGACATCCCCAATCATAGAATTGAAATACTTACCAATAATACTAGAACATATGATCCTTCCTTTGTTATTATCACCATAATAAACAAATCCTCAATTTTTAGGAGTGAAAGAGGAAAACAAAGATTTATCTTTATTCATATGCTTTGAACACTTGAAATTGTAGAGTATTTGAATTAAATCACTTAGCTCATTTACAAGACCCCATGTTTGAGAGACTATGTACTGGGATAATTTTACTGGGCCTTAAGAATGAGGAGGCCGCTCGAAAGGGGCCAAGAGGCCGCACAAAATGGGGGAAGAAACCGCCTAATAATATGGAGATAGACCACCCAATTGGGCTTGGTTTGTCTTAGGTGACCCATTCATTTACCATGTGTGGTTGGTGAGGTGCCTAATCACCAACCGACTATAAGGATAAGTCAAAGAGGAAAACTGTTCCCCTACTATCTTAGGAAAAACATTGCCTTCCCTCATTATCACCGTTGACAGGAAATACAGGGAAAATCACCCTTTCTGGTCATCCAGCCCAGGCCTAGCAAGCCTTATATATATATATATATATATATATATATATATATATATATATATATATATATATATATATATATATATATATATATATATATATATATATATATATATATATATATATATATATATATATATATATATATATATATATATATATATATATATATATATATATATATATATATATACTTCACTCCTATAGTGGGGAAGATGATCTCCAATTTTCCTTAGAAACAATTATACAAAGCTTCTCACCACTTTGCAAGAGTTAGCCCTAAACACTACCCTTATTGCACTTTTTCTAGCCAGTACATGTTGCATTCTAAACAATTCAGACTCATGGATCAATGTGTTAAGTTTAGCACTTTTTAACTTAGTTGTACCTTCATGGATAATTTGAAGGGTGTCCTACATTTCTTTCGCAGAATTACAATGAGAAACACGAAAAAAAACTCATCAATAACGAGAGTGGTAGTGATAATAGTTTTTGCTTTCAGATTGTATTGCACCTTTTTCTTTTCCTCTTTGGTTCCAATATCTCTATGTTTGTTTTCCACAACACAATCAACTATATGTGTGAGAACAAAATGATTATTTTTTAGAGAGACTCAAATATCACAATTCGTCCTCTCTATGGAGATTCTCATCTTCTCTTTCCAATAAGTATGCCATAATTCATTAAATGATAGAGGTTTGTTTAGTGAATCATTTGAAGCCATTATTGCCTCTTAAAATGATTAGCCCTATAACAAGAATTAGACTCCAATGTTACTTGTTAACCAAGTGACTTGAAACACAATATGGGTGACTTTTTAATTTATTTATTTTGAAAACAATTGGTTTTAAGATGGATTTATTTTAATAAATGAGAAGACAAAGAGATTAAGCAACGGAAAGTAAAATATAAAAAAGTATAACAAATAGATAGAAGGATCACTCCAAGATTTATATTTGTTCAGCCTTAAACCAGGAAACCTAATCCAGTTCAAAAGAGTTTATCCTTGAGATTTCCAATATATAGCTTGAGCTTTTACATCAGGATCAATCCAACAACCTTCTTTACACAAATTGTTTCACAGGTTTAGCTTGCAAACTTAATGTCACTTACAAAGATACAAGAGAGTAATGCTCTTGAATTACAATTACAGCTCAAGACAAATAAATATCAGAATTACACAAGTATCAATATAATTTTTTCACTCTCTCAACATTAAAGCAATGTATACTGAATAAAAACAATTTATCTAAAGAGAGGGAGAGAAGAGTGTGAAATTAGAAAATTCATGCTTTGAAAGGATGCAAAAAAACTCCAGGACAAATATTTTCTCGAAAAGAAAATAATACAGGGCCTCAAACAACTTTTTAATTGATTATCCTGCGGAGCCAATCGTTTAGACCTAGCAAATTAGGAACCCTTAAGTTAGATTCACATACTAAACAATTAAAACAATTTCTAATCTATTAGGGAAGACCTCACCCATTAATCATTTAGATACAAATTTTAATCGATTAAAGAATGATACTTTTCTTTCCTAATTAGTTAGGACATTTCCTAATCGACTAGGTAAGAGCCAAAAGCAAGTTTCAAGTGATTTTGAAATGGTTAAATATTTGTAAATACTTTTTAGTGTGTGTGCATTGCCTTGGTACCTCAATATCTACTTGTTTCGTTTAGGAACAAAAAATGGATACAATTGGGGAACTGATGGTATTGAAGCGGTGTTGTTGATCTTTGTCACGACAACGCGGGGTTGACCTGCATGGTTAGCACTCCAACACCAAGTTAGTTCGAGATTCAAGATGAATATGATGAAAAGTGGAGATCAAAAAGTGTACATTGCTTGTTGTGTGAATTGATTTTATACCTTGGGCCAAGTGGAGTGGATTTTAGATGAATTGGGCCTCCGTCATCTGGGCCTTTGGCTGGCCCAGAACAGTTGCCCCCAAGACTTTTCCATGCAATGAAGGAGCCGATGGAAAGACTTAAATGATGTTGGGCACCCTCTAGGATGTCGTTCGATGTGAATTAAAACTGAAACACCTGGAATTAGTTTAAAAATAGTGGGGAACAAGCACATTAAATATAGTCCCATTATCAAAACTTTTCATGGACTTCTTCGGACATGTATGTTAACGCGATAGGCTAAGGCATGTTGCACTTTATAGTGCATTTGAGTACGCTTGAGCTTGCGTGTATCCACATCGAGAAATCTAGTTGTTGATCTTGTGACTTCTTTCTCTAGTTGTTCTGAATTCTTTAGGTGTAGTTGCTTATAAATATGAGGAGTTTAACATTTGAATTTTTTTGTAACCCTTGACATTCAAACCTATGGTCATTTTCCAATAAAGTGTCGTCGTTCACTCTTCCCTAAAAGTATTAATCAAAGTGATTTATAGTGCCTTGCTCAAAGTATTTGCCTTTCTTCCTCTTCTGCTTCATCAACCTGACATAACTATGTATCATCCTAAAATCAAGCTTTTTTATCTACAACACTCCTTGCGTTTTAGTCAGGAATTAGTGATAGTACGGTTATCCTAGTGAGTGATTATGAGGGTGAAATTTCATCTACCTCGAGAATGGGGACATCCCCTAATTCTCATCTCCCACCTCTTGATCATAATCTCATGGAACCGAAGGTCATACCTTTATCTAACGATTCCGACTAAGAAAGGGTATCTAGGGATTCCTTAGAGGAAGGAAATTCTTCATCCGACTCATTAGAAACCCTTTTATCAAATGTCGATGAATAGGTGAAAGATATTGAGGTCCTAATGCCCCCTCCCATTCTAACCAAAGAGGAAATACAAGCCAACCAACAAAGAAGAGAACATGTTAAAAACTTTATCCAGATTTTCCTAAAGACCAATAACAGTGAACCTAAAGATGCTGAGGTGAAGGCCCACTACGATTTTAGAAGTTCATCAGACACAGAGAAGCTCGACTGGGTGGATGCAGAAGTAACAAACACTCCATCTATTATGAATACTGGGGCCACAATAGGGGCTACATGCATTGTGGTATGCAACCCAGTGGAATGGTCGGCTCTTCCAATGTGCCCAGATAGTAAGATATGTAGTTCTTTCAAAGATTGTACGGTCCCTTTCTATGAATTGATGTTCATAAGGGTTTCATTGTGGCTATCTTTTTTCTATTTAAAAGTAGCCTTCCTAAAGCATTTAAAAGTTTCTCCTTCCTAGCTTCATCTGAGGTCTTGGACCTTCATGACAGTGTTCCAGCTGTGTGTCGAGCATAAATCTTGGAAACCTTCCTTTGGATTATTCCTTGATCTATTCCACCTGAGGCCTACTAATGACTTTATTAGCAAGTGTACTAATGCGATTGAAGTAATAAAATAACTCATCTCCATAGGGATTGCTAATTTGAATAAGGTGATGTTAATTCAAATATGATTGGTACGAAAAATAATAACGAGAAGAAATTTGGAGTAATGTTTCGATAAAGAAGAATGATTAGATCTTTCTTCGAATCCCCTAATTATATTTGTTGATGATTGTGTATCAAATGAATAACAATTATGCTATAATTATATGACGAATTAACGAGACCACTACACCCAATTCCTTGGTGTGCAACTCACTAATTTAGAGGATAATTTCATAATTCCTTAGGGGAATTCAAAGTAAAACTAGGTGTTTCTAAGTTCGTTAATTCTACAACTACAATGTATAATTACCAATTCCTAGTTAATTATTCAGTTGAATAATTGCCCTAATTCAGATCGATAGACTTACAGTCAATAGTCTCTGCTCATCTAAAATCACTTTCTGCACTTGTAAGCATACAAAGAGCAGTGAGAACATGAATAATTGAATAATAATTATAACATCAAAGTATTCAGATAATCTCAAACATTCATATGATCCAACATAGTACGTTTACGTTCATCTCTAAAGACCTAATCAAAAATAGCCTAGCTACTCATAGTTAAACATATGATTACCATGAGTTGATAAGAAGAAATCATGAAAATCAAAGGAAAATAAGCTCTCTAATGGCTTTAATGATCTCGAAAATTGCAGTCAAATGCTCATTACCGTCACTTTCTCACTTAAAATTTGTAACCCTAAAAAAAGTAGCCAATTTGCCTTTAAAAAATGTAGAAGTGTGTTAGAAAAAAACGGCATTGCGACTGCGTTGGTCAGTATCACAATCGCGCCCACAATGACAACATCGCTGTCGCGAGAATTCCAGAGGCGAAATCTTGCTTTTTTTCTAAGTCCCATTTTCTCCCTCTTTTGCAACTTTGCTAAATTCTTACACATATTTGCTTGGTTTTTGCTAATAATTTCATCGCTTTCATAAAAAATACTCGCAAATATTACATGATGATAAAGTGTCATCACAACCCTAAACTTACTTTGTTGCTTGTCCTCAAGTAACCTGGCTGTAAACTGACAATTTCATCAAAAAAAAATTATTACCCTTATCAATGAATATCACCTTTCTTTTTCTAATCAACACGTCTGTTCTCTGCTTCAATCCAAATAACTCCAAAAAATTCTTCCAACATAACAAGTACCCAACCTCTGTCTCATCTCACTTTTTTCTCACTCAATTTGACAGGGTAATCACAAAATCACATACAAAAACACTTTACTATAAATTTGCATAATTTCTAACAGAATCAATCAAAGTCATTGAAATATTGTTTTTTACAGGGTGGGATTTTATGGTTTGGTAATTAGGTTTATGCATGGCTAACAAGGGATAGAGGTTAGGGTTTTAGTTGTGGGTTGAACAACTTGAAGTGGCAGAAAAATTGTAAGGTTTGATATGAGGAGAAATGTTGGATTTAGTGGAATATGGTTAGGATTTCTCCTTGAACAGTTTAGCAAGGGCTAATCATTTGGAAATGGAAGTATGTGTTTGTGATGCCGGGTTATAAGCCACTACTGAAACAATCCAAGGTAGCCTCAAGATTAACACCTTGAATGCAATATGCTAATAGTGAATGTGGTGTAATATGTAGCAACACTGGTTGTCGAATATGGCTTCAATCCGAGTTACCAAGGAATCATTGCAATGTAACATTGATATCTTCACTTTTCATAGATTTCATGCGAGTGTTGTCAACCATTGGAGAAGGAATAAAATCACAAAATGTTATGATTCAAAATCTACTAACATAGGAAATTGAATGATAGTATGGTGTGGTATTTAAACTACATTCACATTCAAAGAAGGGTTAAATGGTGATGCTCTGATAGTGATAGTGTAAATTGTTTTTACACTGTCGTCTAATAAAAACATATCATTTTGTCATGTCATATAAATATTTTAAAATTTTCAGTCTAATTTGGCAGGATACATGATTGTCATTGGTTAACAGTATAACACTCTCAGTGCATCATCCATTTTCTCTTCAAAGAATACAAATACACCTTTAAAAGAACACAAGTACAATACAATACTGATGGCTAAAGGCAAGACAACGAGCCCAAAGAAGGAGAATTAATACATACTACCTCCATATCAATTTATAAGAAAAAAAAATTAAATTTTCACACTTATTAAAAAAATATAAATTTTGTGTTTTTTAAATATATTTTATGGGAAAAAATAAAAACAATTTTTAATTGATTATTATTTATGGAAAAAATGGGACATAAATAAATTAAATGTAATTTGTATTTAATTTTACTTGAAAAAGATAAATTTGTTAAAGTACTTAAATGAAATAAAATTATAAGTTATCAAATTTATTTATTTATTTTTATAAATTAAGAAAACTAGATCAACAAAGTCCTTAGTTTAACAAAAAAAAAAAAATTCTCTTTTACTTATTCACAATAAAAAAATGTTTTATATTACCCTCTAAAACTATCTCTTTCTAAAACACTAGTTTTATTGGTGAATATTCAATCCTCTCCCATCTTTTTCTCTTTGACTACATCTTTCTCTCTCTTAAACACACAAATCACAATTCACCACTCACCGCAAATAGATCTAACCAGATAACAAGAACACATGCAATTCGCCATCAAAGATCTAACCTCTTCTCTTCTAACCATTCATTAACAACAAATTCTAACATCTTCAATTCAAGGTATGCTTTTTTTTTTCTTATTTTCTACCTGCTTCTAAATCTTCAAAACAAACTCTTCTTTCTTATTATTTATTCATTATTCTTGTTGCTAGTATTACTTTCAGATTTTGATTTTCAAATATTCCAGATCTTACTACTATGCTTTTGTCCTTTTTCTTATCTTTTTGTCTTATGGATTTTGATTTTTTTTGTTCTTCAATAAAAATAAAAGTATTAAAAGCTCAAAAGCTATGTGGAGATCATGAATCATGGATTTTTCAATTTTGTGTTTTTGGTTGAGGGTTTGTAAATTTGATTTTGGATGATCATATATATATATATATCTATCTATATATATATATATATATATATATATATATATATATATATATATATATATATATATATATAATTGATTTTCTTGAAATAATATTTAAATGAAGTGATTTATATTTGGAAGTTTTTATCTCTAAGATTAATTTACATTGGGATTTTATGTATAATGCAATAAATTTGATTGTTTATTGAAATAATTAAGAATTCTCAAATCCGAAAAGGAAAACAGTTTCAATAGCTTATAAGTGCAGTGTAGAACTTTAAAACTAGGGTTTTTACTTTTTATTGCTTGTTTGTTTGAGTGAGTGGTTGCAAATTTGATTTTATATAATCTTGATTTTGAAAATTGATTGTTTTAAGTGTTTGTTTCGATTGAGCTGGTTTATGGTTTATGGTTGACGAGATTTATCAGTTGAGTTAGCATTTGCAGACAATTGAAAAATTACTATTGTTAAAGTAGGTTTGTGGGGGAAAATAATGTGAAATTTTCAACTATACTTAGAGTTACATTTTTTACTTTTAAACAAATGTTCATTTTGGAGCAAGCTTTTTATTTTTTATTAACAATGAACCATAACCTTTTTTTTAACAAAGTCGTGTTTCTCTCAAGCAAATGGAAGTTTGAGCTATGCAATTTTAAATCTAGTATTGCTGTTAGATGTTTGAGGTTTTTCTTGTTGTGCTGTATTGCTGCTAGCATTCAATCTTCTTCAGGGGCTGAATATTACATTCTTAACGCCCCTGTGTTTGTTATCATGAGAAGTTTTGGATCTGGATTTTTATGCTTTTACAATTGGATTATGATAGAACTAAAGTGTGGATGTATATAACTGTAACTCCCTTGATTTGAATGATTAGAATTGTTCAAGTTGCTATATGTACTTCCATGAATTGACTTTAGTTTTGATAGCAAGAAATTTGTCAACATCTACTACCGTGGAATGTTGGAGTCATCTATCAAGAAAAGGTATGAAATTCTGAAAGGTGAATAGATTTGCTTCTAGATGTGCCTTATTGAAAAGTTATAGTTCATATTGCTATTATTTATTTAACAAATTATTTTAGATGGTTTTAGTTAAAGTAATGTTCGGAATCACTATGAGTTTGTTGATATTTTTGCTATTCTATTTAGCAACCAAAATACCAAACTGAAGAGTATTCAATGATTTCATTGCCCATTAAGCCCTATATGGATGCTGAAGGATAAGTGAGAGTATTGTAAATGGTGAAACTCCTTTCCCCCTTTTCTTCTTTCTTCATGCTAGACATACCTTCAGAACTTTAATGTTATTTCCCTGTTTTTCATGAGGTCTAGAATGGTAGAATAGAATGTGTTCCACTAATAGGTGGTATGGCCATCAAAAGTCTCAGCATTCTAAGAACTATGGAGGATAAATAAGATATTGTATGATGATGGTGCAGGACAGTGGCAGAAATTGACTAAATATTTTGAGGGAATGGCGAGTTGTTGATGAGTAAGTTAATAACAGAAAAGATTGTTCAATGCTGAGATTAGGGATGGAAAAACGAGCCCGGTCCGCCGGGCGTGCCCGTTTTGTCTACATTTTTTCGCAAAGCGGACCAAGATTTAAAGTCCGGCCCATCTAATATGTCCGTCCTGCCCCATTCAGTTTTTTGCGGGCGTGGGCATTAACAAGATTTTTTGCAATTTTTAGCCTTTAGGAGTGCAAAACCCGCATGCCAGCCCCTACCACCCTCATTTTTTCGGAGGGTGGGCCAAGAATTTAGGTCCACACCCTCAACTATACTTGTCCCGCGCCTTTTTTTTTCCGGGCTTTTGTAGGACGGGCTTAAACACATATTTGCCACCCCTTGTCGAGATACTGAAACAATGTTCAGATTTGAGAGGTAAAAGAGCATATCATTTCCTTGCTTTGATAAAATCAAAATTTGGTATGTGACAAGGGATAATACTTCTAAAGTGAACATGCCTCTAAAATGAGCAAGTGAGCATATATAACCATACGTGTTTGTATTAGAGGCAGACTTGCTTTGGCATCCCTAACTACTCGATGAGATACTTGGGCATCCCGAAATGCCTAAGTTTCTATCATAGCACCACCCCTAGAGCCGATGTCCCGGTGGCTGATACTCTATGGTGCCTTACTTGGCCTTATCCTATTAGCCCCTCCATAGGTATCCCTTTTCGAGCCACTAAGCATCTAAGAACTTGGCAAGCCCTCCCTTTATAAGCTAGCTATCAATGAGGACGATTGTATCAAAGACTATTCTATCTTTGACATCTGTTACCTCAATTGACAAAGGGATTATAGAACTGATAAGGTTAGAGCAATAGTGGGGGGAGCTACCTCATGTGCCTCAAAGAAGCTCGCTCCTCCAATGATCACAGATGTTTTTAACAGAAAATGATAGCCATAAGATTTCTTTCTTCAACTTATAAGTTGTTCCTCCATTTGTAATATATTTACTATTTCAAAGTTTTTTCTCATCTTTCTTACCCATTTTGTGTTATTGAGATCTGTAACTCAACTTCTGAACACATTACTTTGCCTTATTTCTCCTGTAAATATATCAATCATTTACATACAAGGAAAGAAGAATAGTGACACTTCTATGCACTTCCATATACATCACTTTGATTAACTTTCAATCTAAACCTATTCAAGTAATATAACCTACATATGCTAAACCACCTAACTACTAGTTAATGGTGATTCCTATCAAATCACTTTTAGTTTAGTGGTTAACTATATGTAGATCATTGGTTAAACAAGCTTGATAGTTGGTTAAACAAAGTGAAGTATGAGTAGCATTATTCTCCTGCAACAAAGTCATCAATGTTCACAAGTATATCATAGCCATCAATTGCAAATGTGCATGTGCATTTTTTTCCTTTGATGTTCAGAGTATATAAAAGTTGACATCTTACTATGCATTAACAGTGCAAATATGCACAGCAAGCCAATTCGATAAAGAGAGATACCATAAACAATGTTATACTACTGTGTCAAGTGTGAGTTTTCTTGCACTTGAAAAACAACATGAATATGAAATAATGAGAGTTCTTTTGTGTGGAAGTTACTTTTCTCTTCTGATTACTTCTTCCATGGTTTCAAAACAGCGAGTACTATAAAGATGGCAATGAGCAGGATCAATATTATGGCAATCATCATGCATTTTCTTGACTTCTTTTGCAGACTCTTTGCAATGTGAAGAGAGTCGTTACCCGATTTCACATGATCAGTTGTATTTACCACCTGGTTATATCAGAATAACATTTTGTCAGCACAAAAAATGATTACCAGAATGAAATAATGAAGGAATTAGTGTAATATATCAAACAAACTAATAATTCACAAACATAAATAGCTGATATGACTAAATGTAAGTTTTTACTTGACTATATTACGTTTGATGGTAGGAAAAGAAAATGATTTTATAAGAAACTAGTTAAAAACCCGTGCTTTGCGGTCAAAATGGGTTAATCTGCAAACACAAATTGATTATTTCCTGCCAAAAATAATGTTCTAAACATGTGAAAGAAACATAGATAGACCATCAGTGATAATACAATACATATTGGATTGTTCAAATGGCATAAACCAAGAACTTCAATGGTTCTCATATTGGGTTACTTAAAGTGGACTTAGTTTCTGTTTATCCTTTCAACCAAACTAATGGAAACCAAGACAGATGGTTGAAAATAGTTGTATTAAATTGTAAATTGAAAAATAAAACTGAAATGAACTAGAAAATCAAGTGGATTCCACTCAATCATATAGGACTCACATGAACTTCAACTATTCTATTACCTTTTTTCCATTTCTAATGAGCTAATAATTGATAGTTTTTTTATAACACTCACATTCAAATCCTCTTCATTATTTATTTCTTAGAATGAACCTAATATAACTAAAGTCTCTTTTCTTAATTCCACCTAGTTTAATTGAACTATACACCGGCAAAATAATCAATAAACTTTTCCAATTTTAACCCTTTGAAAAATTGAAAACAACTCGTTAGATGATCACACATTAGAGCTAATAGTTATAATTAACACTTGTTTTTTATATAAAATATGATATGTAGGTGGTTAAAAAAATCAGAACCAATATCAAGAACCAAGTACCGTGTTTCTGTCAAACTCATTGTGAATCCAGGCATATACTAAGATGTTTTTGTTTTTTATAACTAAATATGGAACTTAGATTAACCTTATAAAGAGGAACAAAATCAGAGAAACCGGCTTTAGAAGAAAAACAAGAAATGCAATATTTGTCACAAGCAAATGGCAGCAAAACCATCTTTAGAATGGTACAATACACAATGTGATAAGAGGCCTGATAAACATTTGTGGGCTACAAAGAATAAGAATTTCATATTGTGACACACACCGATGTATTACTAAGTCAGAAGACAAATCACACCACACAAATCAAGCAACATACTAAAAAAAAGGTCTTATAAAAAATCCTGTTCTATGATGTTCCCGCCGACACATGCAAATGCTTTCGTGACCAACCAAGCCAACACAACTCTTATATATAGACAACAGACAAAGGGACTCGGACTCAAGCGCCCTTGTTACTCTTCCAAGGTTTGATAACACCGACAACTATGATAGCTACTATTATTAACAGGATCACGATGGCAATGCACATCCATTTTCGAGAGTTCTTCTGGAGTTTCTTAGCACTTTGAAGTGCAGTTGTCCCTCTCTGGACATGATCTACTGCATTGTTGACCTGAACAAGCCTCTTATTAACGCAAATTGAACTAAACGTGCGCTGCATTCTACATGCAAACATATATATATACAGAAAAAACAAGGATGCGAGAACACAAACAAACCTGGCTTTCAATGTTGTCTAAAATTTCTCCTTGAGCATCAACTAAGACTGCCATGTCGAGGTAAATCTGAGAAATAATAACGTAGGATTAGACATACTCACTATTATTACTATCATTGTCCACTAATATGTTCTTGCAAGTAAACCTGATGTAAATCAAGAAGTTTTTTCTCGATTTCTTTCACAGCATCGTGTCTCTCCTGAATTTCTTCTACCGTGTTCACTACCTGTAACAGCCCAAATTTTATGAATCAAACTTTTACTTTAACAAGTTTTGATTTTCCACACAAACAATGACAAATCATAAATCAAGTACCTGTCCTCGGCCAGCTTCAAGAATTGCTTGTTGGAAGATTTGCTCGCTGTTTCCAGTTTCTATCAGGTGGTCAATCGTCTAACATAGTCATTAAACAAACAGTTTATAACCAAAACTTAGATTTATCCAATATCTCATCTCATGTAACAAATTCATGAATCAAACTCACCTCATCATCTGGCCTAGTTCCCGTGACTGTTAGAATTGAGTCAAACAAACAATCACAAAGTTAAAAACACAAGGACATGATAACTATAGTACTACAGTAAGGTAACACGGTTAACTTCATCGAGGGAGTAAAACTTCAAACCTGTAATAACTCTTCTCTCCACAACCTCACGATATTCATCTTGTATTCTTTGTCTCAGAGTCTGCAACATAAACATTGATGATAAGATAGATATAAATACGTAAAAACGGCTTCTAGTGTTACGTGGTTCGGATTAAAATACCTGAAACTCTGTCATAAGATCCCTGAATTTTTTAGTCAAGGAACTGCGATATCAAGGAAAAGTAGATATTTCAGCTTCTCGGGAAGTTTTATCAAGTAAGCTAATAAAAATATGTACTATAAATTTACTTTGTCATATTCATCCTTGCTCTATCAATACCGGTTCCCTTCTCACAGCCAGGCTTTTGTCTATTGTTCAGATTCTGCACACAAAAAAAGTCCCAATTAAATAACTCCTTTACGTGTCTGAAATTTATATAACAAACCGACATATGCTAAAAAATATCCATCAAGCATCCACTTACTTCTCGGTTGATAGCTTCAATTTTCGCTTTGACACCATATGCAATCTTTCCAACTTCATCGATATCTTTTTCCATCCTCTTCTTGATAGCTGAGAATGATGTAAAAGGTCAATTTAGTCAACTTGAAGTGATTTTAACTAAAAACAATACAGAAATTGCGTATAAACAATACCCTTCATGGAAGATGCCTTTGTAACAGCTTTTGATTCCTCATTAGCTTCCTGCAAAAAGTGCATTTAGCAACAGCTATAAACGAGACGGTGCTGCTACAAAATACTTAACGATGAAGATAATGGATACCTTTAGCTTTTGAAGTAGCACAGATAGCTTCTCAATTTGTTTATCGGCGTCTTGGATCTTATAAAGAAATAACAAAATATCAGTAAACTTAGGATATTCAATAGACGTACTGAACAAAAACAGCTTGAAGCAGCAAAACTTTTCGGGTTTACATGTGTTCGGTTTCACAGTAGGAAGAGTCAAACGTGATTCTAGACGCATAAATGACATGTCCGATCTGAAGCTAATCTTCGAAAATCAAACACAGTTCCAAACATATATGCAAAATTGATTTTGAGTTTTGACATGTTTGGACAATGTTGATTGGAATTGATTCTAAGTGCTCCATATTCAAACACAAACTACTTCATATTCGACTTACTTTAACTAAAATCAACTATACAGAATCAATTCATTCAAAATCAATTCCGGTACCCGCATAACCAAACACACAAATACAAAACACCAAATTAACATTTTCGATCGATAAAAGATTAAAAAGAATCAAATAGCAAATACATAGTGTACCTGTTTATTAAAAGCTTCCATTCCCATATCAGAATTGCTTCCTGGAACCTGCATTCCCATTTCAATATCACCTTGTCTAGAAGGCTGCCCATTAGTAGCCTCACTAACAAATGAATCCTGCAACAACAAAAAAGGGTAAAAAAACTATCTTTACACTTTGATCTCAAGAGACAATAACATGATACTTTACTCAATCTAAGTCAAATCAAAAAGCCAAAAATCAAAACCACCCAAAATCTACATAGGGATTAACTATGATCTGAGTTAAAGCACAAACCAGAAAATTCTCCAATCCAATAGTGATAAAATCAATTTTAATTTTCAGATGAGTCCAGGATTCAAAGCTAAAAATTGAACCTCACTTAACAATTCACAATAAAAAAATTAATCATAGTATGGCACTTCATAGTATACAAAGAGTACCAAATCTGAGACTGGAATAGATGAATTTTGCAAAAACCCATGATCAAAATTGAATTTTTGGGTGAAGAGAGGGAATTAGAGATATGAACTTACAGTAAGAAGGTCGTTCATGTTGAATTCAGAGAGAGAGAGGAATGTCGAAAGAAGAGACTAAAACGGCAACAATAATTCTGTAAAACGACAGCGAAGTTATGCTAGGGAGAACGAGGCAACCCACGAACTCTCTCTCAACAACAATGCCTTTTGTTTTTGTTTTTGTTTTTTTTTGTCTTGTTTTATCTTTATATTTTTATTTTGAAGTATAAGAGGATTTCTTGTCTTGTTTAATGTTTTCAAATTTCAATAAATTAGTTCTTAAAAATAATAGAGTAAATAAATATCCAATGTAGTATTTGACTTTTTGACCAAAAGAAAAATATCAAAAGTAGTTGCTTTTTGTAAAAGTATTTTCTTGGATCAAAATTACAACAAGGGGTTCATTCCACCAAATTTTATTGGGTTCATTACATTTTACATGCTTCTTCTAAATTCTATAAAATTTAAAAATGTTTTTACTTAAAAGTTAACTTCCATAAAATATTCGAATGATCTTTTGAAAAAATTTCCATCTGGATAAATTACTTGAGAATAATCAATAATTCAGTAAATAAGTACATTATGCATCAACCTATAATATATATGTTTTATTAAATTAATTCAATGGATAATCAATCATACATACACTTTCAATTACAATTACATGAATATGAATTAAATCTAAGTTGTCTTATTTGTTTAAGAGATGAAATTCTGACTTAAAAAATATGGGTAATAAGTAATTGTTGAAAATATTATTTTAATAGTTAATTAACGTATCAATCAATGAAAAGAGCAATACAAACTTATGTTATATTTATTAGAGTAAAATTTAATTCAAACTTGTTAAATTAGTGAATATTTCACAACACTTAAAATAAAAATAAAAAGGCACGAGAAATAGCACTACTTCTGGTAGAGTTGGTGACCTTTTGGGAGATAATTGCGCAAGGAATATATTGGCTAATGGACATATGGACTTTAATAATTTATTAGCCTTTGGATGAATCTAATTTAACCATATGGAAAAAAAATGTTCGCTGCCCCATTAAGACTTTATTGTTTTTTTTTTCTTCTTTTTTACCTTATTTAAATAAACAGAGTCCTCTTTAAAGATATACAAAACATTTTTTATATTTAAACTAGGAATATATATATATATATATATATATATATATATATATATATATATATATATATATATATATATATATATATATATATATATATATATATATATATATATATATATATATATATATATATATATATATATATATATATATATATATATATATATATATATATATATATATATATATATATAATTAAATAGGTTTTCTTAAAAAATTTTAAGACAAAAGTAACTTCAACTTTTTACAAAGTTTGAAACTTTTGTATATGAATTTTTTCTGAATGCTACTAATATATTTTTGTAAAATAATTATTGTTTAAGTAAAGAAGTGTTTGTTAGATAATTTCAAGGGTCTATATGTTCGATACTCAAAATATAATGTCTACTTGTTTTACCTTTAAAAAAATAGTCTTTTCTTTGTTTTTAAAAGTGATTTTTATAAAAATATTTTTTTAAAATATTAATTTTTTAAAAAATTTATTTTTAATAAAAAGATCAATTTTAACATCTTATAACATAAACATATGTTATTGAAGACTAAAATATAATTAAAATCACAATTTAAAAAAATATATATTTCAAATCTTTTGATATCCAATTTTTTTAAAATAAAATAATAAAATACCTAAAATAACATTTTAAAAATAAATATTGAAACCAAATTTTCATTTAAAATTTTATGAAAAAATTCTTTGGAATTTTTTTAAAACAAAAATATGTAATATTATAAAAATAATTTTTAAAAAATCTGAAACAAATGAACCCAGAATGTCGTGAGTGTGATTAATTTAAAATATAATGTATGAGTTCAATGTTACAATTTTAATGTTAAAACTTTAAGAGATATAATTTAACTTTTTTACTGTCGATTTTAAATAGATTATTAATGGCATTTTAATTAATACTATTTTTTATTTATTATTCAAAATATAATAGATTGTGATAAATTGGATAAAAATAAGATTTGATAATGACTATTATTTATATATAAAAATCTTATTAGTTGTTAGTTGTACTGAGATAATTTTATTAGATCATAAGAACGAATAATGTATAAAGAAGAAAGGAAAGACAAACACATTGACGAAGGACAAGCTTTCTAGCGAAGTCACAGGCCCCCGAAGTAACCCTCACATATTCAATAAACATGGGGTGTAACATGTGTGCATACGATGACTAATTGAAGATATAGCCAATACGGAAAATCGACCCCCCCTATTCTAGGGAGAACAAGTATCCTTTTGGCCACATATTTGGTCATGAAAGCAAAGAAATTTGCTTTTTCGATTCTCTAGCCCACACCCAAAGAGCCTATACAAATATCTCTGACTTAGGGCCAAAGAGAGATCTCTAAAATTTCCCTAGAAAAGTCATATACAGAGCTTCTCACCACTCTGTGTTAGCTAGTCCTAAACACTGTCAAAATATTCTAAACATCACACACAATCCTACAAACACATGGCTAACATCATTGTACTTTTTTAGCAAGTACAATTGGTATCCACCGTGGGGCCTGGTAAAATTGACATGAACCTCAATCTCAGTTAAGGTGACATGAATAAATACATCTCTAAACTAATTCAAATTACGAAGAAAGAAATTTGAATAAGGAAAATTGCCACAATATATGAACGTTTTGATTAACAAGACCTTGAAGAGCGAGGTTATAGAACAAGACCTTGATTAACAATTGGTATGAAAGCAGATGCCTAAGAGTTGGAAAACCCGCCTTTATAAAGTCTCGCCTGGGGGATTTGACTATCTAAGTCTCGCCTAAGGGACTAGACTATCTAAGTGTCGCATGAGGGACTTGACTATCTAAGTCTCGTCGAAGTGAATCGCCAAAGTACGCACCAACCTCAAAAGGTTTTGTTATCGTCCTAAAAGGATTTTGCACATGAAATTTATAGGGTACTAATTGAGGTCGCCCCAAGAGTTATCCATATTTTTTCTATTGATGAACAAAACTTATGCCAAAAAGATTAAATATCTAGTCACAAAGGATTGAACATGCCACTTATCTCATGGAATGGGCAATAAGTATAGTGCAACCTACATGTATGATAATACCCCACCTTAGTTTTCATGCCTGACGAATTTCTATCGAATTTTACATGAGGAAATTTCCCCTGGGCTTTGCGCTGAGGGACTCTTACCCGAAAAAGGCTTGAAATAATCATCACATGAAACCCTATCCACAACCATTTAATCACTTCAGCCTTTTCAAGCTCCCATGCTTGAGATACTGTGTACTGAGATAATTTTATCAGGCCCTAAAAAAGGATAACTATAAAGAAGAAAGTAAAACCAAGCACACCGGTGAATGTCGAGCTTCCTAGCAAAGCCATAGAACCCCAGATATGGAGCATAAGGCCGCCTAGATTCAATGATAGGTTGACCTATTAAGATAGATAATCATAAAGTAACCCTAACTTATCCAGTAAGTATGGGTGATGATGTGTGTCCGTACAATGTCTGAATGATAGTCAATAATGGAAAAACCGTTTCCCTCATAATTTCAGGGAGAACAAGTCTTCTCTTGACCATGTTATTTGGTCACGAAAGTGAATAAAGCTCCTTTTTTATTCTCTAGCCTAGGCCCAATGAGCCTCTATAAATAATTTAACCTTAGGGATGAAGAAGGATCTCCAAGTTTTCCATAAAAAAATCGTATACAAAATTTCTCATCACTTTGCGTGAGCTAGCCCTAAACAATGTCAAAGTACCATAAACACCACAAATAAACCTACAAACATAGGGCTACCCTTATTGTACTTTTTTTAGAAAGTAAATTAGTTAAATATGACACATAAATATATTATATTTAATGGATCTCCAAGTAGTTAAATGAAGACTAGTCGAAATAGAGGCATATGAATGCAAACTAGATGTGTCATTATCAAGTTCATTGAGATTCACAAGGTCATGAGAGTGTTAGAATTAATAAAAGACATATAAAACTTAACACCTCTATATTTTACTCGTGTTCCAAGTTTATAACTCCATTAACTAAAACAACTATTTTTATGGAGACAAGATCTTAAGTAATAACATATAAGTCGATAATGGGGACATAAATGTCACAAGATATAGGATAATGAAAGAGGTTTCCACATACACCTAGTAATGGTAAGAAAATACACATTAACCACCAAAATAGTCCACTAAGGAGGAACTTAATAGGACATGATGTTTTGGCCACTACAACAAGTTTTGTCTATAAATACTTCATACACAATTAATTTATCATTTTATATTTGCTCTTTATCCTTATTCAATTTTTAGTTGAGTAGATTATTGGTCTAAAAATTAGTGTGTAGTACAAATTATTTTATTTTGAGAAGACTACGAAAAGTATACTTGCTATTAGAAAATTGAAAGACATAATATAAATGGAGGTTGCATATGGAGTGATTGAGTTGGCTGTAGAATAATTGTAAAACATAGCAAGGAAAATTTAACGAGAGAAAATATAATGATACAAGTAATTAAGCCCTTTTGAATTCTTTTCTCTTTTCATGAGGTTAATCCATACTTGAACCTATAATGAGTTTTCTTATATCACATATAGTTTACAAAATAGTTCCATATGATTTCTCGGTGTGTAAATCGCTTCATCTGATTACAATCCCCTAATGTCTTTGGCGTAATCGCAACCAACAAAGGTTTGATCAAGAGTAAAATACCTATGTCACAACCAACCCCAAGACTACAAATTATAAACAACCTCTCAAAAGTTTTTAGTTCCAATACCAAAACCTACAGTTAATTCTCAATTTCTATCTAGATCGATCCCCCCAATTTGTATTAGGGAAAAACATTAAGTACCAAATAAAATTCAATAACTGCAAGAAGGATATATTTACATAGAGAAAATATAAGAAGATCGTATGATTAACAATATTGGGGAAAAATTCATCTAATAAGGACTTAATCTAAGGGGACTAGCCACTCATTTTTAATGGATTAAATGCCAATACAAAATAAAGAGTGTAATTGAGTCTTATAAATGATTAGGGATAATTCCCTAATGATTCCTTGACTTCTCCCTTGATCCAATGCTTTGCAATATGCCTTCATGATCCTAAAATTTGGAGTCCTAATGACTAAACGTGATTTATAATATATAGAAAATTTTAAAGATCGTAGTATTGCATCACAATGTGTATAGGCGCACAACAATTATTTTATAATGTGTGTGTCGTGGTATTCTGTGATGATTAAATGCATCACTCTCGCTTTATGAAAGTAGTGCGTTATTTTTAGTGGTTCAAAATGGCTCATATTGTCATTGGTGTGACACAATTTCTTAATATGATGATTTTGTTATTTCCATGCTCTAATCGCGCCACTCTGCTCGATGGACGCGACATATTTCTTGGCTGTTTTTTTTTGCAATTTCTTTCTTTATTTATTTCATGTCTTATGTGAAACTTCTCTCCTTACTTTATCATCATAACTTCCATAGGAAAATACCATAAAACTTGTCTAGTTAAGATGATTTTGGCTTGAAATGGTCTTTTCCACGATACTTTGAAATATTTATTAAATCTTCAAAAACATAAATAACAAAAATCACTTAAGTTGATTAAAAACTATGCTAAAAGCATGCAATGAAAAACTATCATCACAGTCCCAAACTTGAACATTTTCACGTCCTCAAAGAAAAAGCTTGAAATATGAGATTTTTAAGAAAATCGTTAGTTTATTTACTTCAATGATAACCTCTTAGTTTGACACTTTTTACTAGAATACTTTCGTGATAATCTCATAGTTTGAAACTTCTTACTACAATACTTCCATGATCTTTCTCAAGTTCTAGTTCCATTCTCATACCTTAAGATGGTCAATTCAAAAGACTACAGTCATGCTCATATCTATTCAACTTTTTTTTCTATTTCTTGCCAATTCATTCAAATATAAAGGTATCACTCAATCAACATGTAAATATTATTTTACCATAAGATTGAACAATATATAAACAGTCTATCAAATCAATATTATTACAATTAAATTTAAGATTTTAAAGTTTGTAACAAAGTTTGGGTTAAGGTCCTTTATTCATCCCTTCTTAGATGTTTTGCTTCTTATACCACAACTAACACTTTAAAGGATGGTCCTAAACTATTTGGACATTTTTATTTTATTGGTACTCATTCTTTTATCATTTTGCTTTATATTTATTTTTCTTTTAACACTTTTTTTCTTTTTTTTTTAATTTCTTCGGATGGGTACCTATTTTTCACAATAATTTCCCGAGTCTATTTAAATAGTAATTTATCTTAAAACCAACACCCCAAACTTAAAATGTTTCTATTCCTGAGCACCTCCAAATATAAAAGTAGGATATGCTTATGATTTTTCGCATGACTACCTAAATCCAAGGAGATAAATATAATACCCCTCAATTTATGTAAGTTGTATCTTATAGAGGGATTATCAAAGAGTTAGTAAAGTGGGGATTAATTAACCTAACTACTAATCCTGATGTAAGGTAATGGCATGACTTGTAATAAGTTGTTAAATGCTAGGGGTATTGAGGTAACTACTAATCCTAATGTAAGGTAATGGCAAGATCCCATAGTAGAAAAGTCTAAAATTAGGGTTTTGATGCACATGAATGCCAAGATGTGGTATCCTTGGATCAAGGTCTCAAAGATCAAATAATTATGGTTTCCCCCATATTGTGAGCAATATCACAATCCTCAAGAAAAACCCTAGTTTTCATTGTCCACCAACTTTGAATCTAAGATATTTATTAGAAAGTGTTAATATGGGTGAATGATGCACATGAATTAGGCATGAATGAGTAAATATGAATCTTAGGTCAAAGTTTAGATAAAAAAGGAAAGGAAATGATAAATTTTGGGGTATGACAGCTGAAAAATTAGGAAGCCAATGATTTTGGGGCAGATTCAGGATATAAAATCTCTAAGGAAAGGTTAGAAGATTTAGTCGAGATTAAAGAAAAATTAGTCTTGGAAGAGAATCCTCAAGATACATCGTCAATATCAAAACTTGGGGGGAATATAAATGTGAGGGTTCACAAAACTTAGAGAATTTTGAGTTTGATAAATCTTTGAACCATTAAGTTTTGGCCATTGACTTAATGTACTACAATGATTGGCGAAGACCTATAGTCGAATATTTACGAAATCCAACGGGAGCAACCTATAGGAAAGTCAAATACAAATCTTTGAGCTATGTGGTTATGGGTAACAAATTTTTGAAAAGGACTTCTGAAGGACTTATCCTCAAATTCCTAGGCGAGAGTTAAGTGTATTTGGAAATCTCTGAGGTGCATAAAGGACCACGTGGTTCCCACCGGGTTAGGCAGAAGAGGAAATAATTGTTATTTCGACTAGGGGTTTTGTCCTACGAAAAGCAGGGAAAAAGTCTATAAACTTAGTGAGGCCCTCTGAAAGGTAAAACATAGGACCCATAAGAGCATGGTTTGTTCCAGAAGTGGTGTAAGGAATGAGTGCTTGAGATTTATAGATGCAAAGATTTTCTCGAGGTTTGGAGGTTCTGGAACATACTCTCGATTCCCTATTATGGTGGCGCCAGTCAGCATGTTAGCCATGGGGAGAGGGTCCTCGGAAGCTCTGGTGTTCTTGTTTGAAGGAGCCATTGTTGGAAAACTTGGAGTTTTTTTAGAAATTTTGAAGAAGACAATGTTCTTAGAGTAAAGTTTTAGAAGACAATGTTGGAAAAGTTGAGGAAAGAAGGAAGAAACCTTATTTATAGTGGAGGAATAAAATACTATTCAGTCTTCACAAGTAAAAAGTTGACGCAGAACAGGTGGCACGTGGCATCTTCCTAGAGGAAGGATTGAAGCGACCTACTACATGTAGCCGCACTACTCTACAAAATCGGCGCCATGATGAGTAGAGGTATGGGATAGTGGGAAACACACTTTTTCAAGGTGACGGTTGGAAGAAACGTCATGATGGTTGAACGTCATCCCACTAGGAGAATAGTATCTGAAAAGATACAAAATGCCCATATCTCCTAAGTTCGCTGAAAGAGGCCTTTTTGGGGGACAATTTATTAGTTGGGATTTTTGACAAGGGTAAAAATCTCAGAAAAGGACGAAGGTGAAGGTACACTGGTGGCGTGTACGTAAGAGTCTTGGTTCGAATAGATTCGGGACTTAGTTTTTTTGGATGTTATAAGAACATTTCGACCGCATGGTATTCTCGATAGTGGCAGATGGGTCAAAAAAGTGATTCTTTGAGCATGCAAATGTTACGTTCAAACATGAATAACTGTCTATGGGTTTCTTTCTGAAGGACGCGTGGAGAGAGCATAGAGACGGGTTGTATACAAAGCTTCATGTGGCAAACTCTGAAGATAGGGACATTATAAGTAATTATTTTCGTACTTGTATATATATGAGTTTATTTATTAGATTCAAGTGTGTTCATTTTGCTACAAAAATCTCACATAAAACTCGAAGTACCAGAGTCCAGAAAAAAGAGTCATGGCTGAGAGAATATATGAACAATGAAACACCATTCTTTACTTTTAATTCAAAGTCTTTAAATTCCCTTTCATTTTGCCTCATCAATTTACCTTCGATCTTGTTCAAGTTACATTACTTTACACTTTCAGTCTTTGTTACATTTTTTTTTACATTTTTAAAGTAGTCGAAGTCGACATCTTTTACATCCTTTTAGTCACTTAAATCACTATTTCAACTAAGTCGAAAATAGGTTGTCCATCAATAGAGAATTAAAACAAGGTTTTGGCACTATGTCCTAAGATTCACTAGTTGATTCTGCAAGTAACCTTTAATTAAGAGACTAACGATTGTTTACCAATTTTCAGCGTAAACAATATGATAGACGAAATATGGAAAAACAACCCCGAGGATGCGGGAGACCGATGAGAGCCCAAAGTCAGAATATGGATCAAAACCAGGGAGTTAGTAACGAAGAAGATCGTTGGGCATAAATGATGCACAACCAACATCAACACCAAATGCAGATGCGGAAGCAACAACAAGAGTTCATTATGCAAATGATGCAATAGATGCAAGGCACTCATCAACCGCAGTCTCAACCTACCCAATAAGAGACTGGTAACCGGAGATTTCTGGATTTCTACCGAATGAACTCGTTTGAATTTGAAGGAAGTTTGAATCCCATGTTAGCTCATGATTGGCTCACTAGCATGGAGAGAATCTTCTAAGTGATTCCATGTAGTGAGGAAGATGAGGTGACCTATGCTATACGATACAATGGTAGTTAATTCTGCAATGGACGATGACGTAGAGACCTGATGGGTATGCAAAAATTGTTTGATATTTATGAATGGTCATGTATTCTAAATTTATATTATGTGTCCGCCTCTCAAAAGAATAGATGTGGTTTTAGGTATGGATTGGCTCTCTTCTAATTCAGTGTAAATTTGTTGGAAGGCAAAGGCCATTCTATTGCCGACCGCGACACCTACGACCGACGATGCAATATCACCCCTATTGGAAGATATGCTTAATATGATCCAATATGTGTTTGATCAGGGTAAATATTTTCTTCTAGTCCTCACCGTAGATCCAGATAATAAGTTTGATATATAAGATATTTTGGTAATGTGCAAGTTTCCATATGTATTCCCAGAGGATGTCACTTTTCTTCCTCCCGATAGAGAAGTGTAATTCTCCATAGACTTGGTTCCGTGAACGACACTAGTCTCGGTTTCACCTTATCAGATGTCTCTAGTAGATTTAAGAGAATTGAAGAATCAATTGGAAGAGTTGTTGGAAAAGCATTTAATTCGTCCAAGTGTATCTCTGTGGGGTGCTCCAGTATTGTTAGGGAAGAAAATATATGGTGGGATGTGATTGTGCATTTATTAGCGCCAGTTAAATAAAGTCACTATCAAGAATAAGTATTTGTTACCTCAGATTGATGACCTCCTAGATCAGTCGAAAGGACCCACAATGTTCCCGAAGATTGATCTACGGTCTGGGTATTGTCAGATTTAGGTGAAGAGCTTAAAACACTGAAGAATGTGTTTAGAACTTGGTATGGACACTACGAGTTCCTTGTGATGCCTTTTGGAGTGACCAATACTCTGACTTCTTCATGGATTACATGAAACAAATGTTCTAACCATATTTGGATCAGTTTGTATAAATTTTTATTGATGACATCCTAATCTACTCTCGTACTCCTCAGGAGCATGGATAACAATTGAGGATTATACTTTTTGTTTTACAAGATAAGCAACTATTTGCAAAATTTAGCAAGTGCTAGTTTTGGATGTCAGAGGTGAAATTCCTTGGCAATCATAGATAATTAGTCAAATTTCATAATATTTTCATAGTTATGAGAACCATTTTGTAATTTAGATGAAGGCAATGTGAAACCATGGTTTAAAAAAAATAAGAGTACTTAAACTAAATTAGAAGATTGAAATGAAAGAAGAATCAGAGAAAAGAGGTCATGAGAAAGCAAAAGAGAAAGTAAATATCAAAGTAAAGAATTTAAGGTCCAACTAAAACTATTTATAAAAGAGTTATGAAACGATGAGTCTAGTTAAGTGTCGCAATTAGTTGAGAAAAATAAAGGTTACCATTGTGGTAATTGGTTTGACATGGTTAAATAGTTTTTTTTCCAGTCAATTCAGAAGTTAAAATTAATTTAGAATGGATATGTTCTTTGTCTTACAACACAATGAGTATATTTTCCATGCATAAACTATTATTTGTATTGCCTTACATATTCCTAACCCAATCTAATGATTAATACAATGTATTGTGTAATACCCCATATTTATTTATAATTGAGTTTTATTGACCTAAGTAAAATTTTAGGTGATTAGAGAAGTCAATGTATAAATTAGGAATAAAGACTTGAGAGAAGGGGAACTTTGTCTTTTAGTAAGGAAAAATAAAAGCTGAATTAAAGACAAACTCATCATTTTTTCTTTCTTTAAGTTGCTAGAGTAAGAGTCTTCAAGGAGGGAGGGAGAGTCTTCAAGGAGAGAGAGAGAGAGAGAGAGAGAGAGATGTGAAAAGAAGAAGGAAAAACCCGAATTCAAGTTGCACGTCTTGGAGGAGGTAAACTTCCCAAGCCACTAATGAAATAAGTAGAAGTATCAAGATCATCCCTTTCAATCGACATATATCTCATTGAAACTAGAAGAAATGATCAAGGTGGGTTTCTAACTTAAGTCATGATCATGGCCAAAAACTTGAGTAGATTTTGCATGTGGTAGTGTGAATTAAAATTTTTATATGATGATAAAATGCTAGATTATATGGTTAAATGGCTTTATTTGCTGATAATTTTATGTGTTAATTGATACTCTAATCATGCTTGGATGATATGTAAGGATAAGGATGTTTTTAGTGAATTGAGGAAGAATTTTCTATTGAGAAAAATGATGTTTTCTGAGACCTGCATGTGTGATTCGAGTCATGGGATGCCTTGATTTGAATCATATCAGTATTTTGGCCCTAAATCAAGTTAGATGGGGCTTGAACTGAATTAAGTTATGCAGTTTTGCTGTTGGATTTGTGACTCGAGTCACGAGACTTCCTAACTTAAATCATGAATTTAGGCATATACATAATTTTAATGGACTTAGAATAAGGCGATACAAGATTTGCATGGATTAAGTCTTAAGGAAATTCTTGAATACTAAGTATATCCTAGAGAGTTGCTATAACTTATATAGTAAGGTATATAAAAGTGAATGCGTGGAGACGTTCATGCGACTGTTAGATTGCAATCCCAGATAAGTAATTGTTCTGGTGATCCAATTGGAGGATGTGTGGTTTGATCTTGGTAATTTATTGAAGGATATGAGATTTATCCAGAAACTTAATTGGAAGATATATGATTTATCTCGACGATCTCGGTAGAGAAATATGTGATTATTTTTATATTCCCAATGATGGATATGTGATTATTCATATAAGGTATGATGATTTATCTCGATGACTCGATCATGCTGATATGATGATTTATTCCATGATTCAATTATAGGGCATGTTGATTTGTCTCGATAACCATATCACGACATATGCAATTATCTTAGTAATTAAGTATAAGGCATGTTGATTTATTCTGGTTAGTTTGTAGAGGAATATGATATTTATTCCTCGGTCCAATTGATGGAAATGGTGATTTATCTTGTAATCAGGTCAAGTTCATGAGTACTGGATCATCCATCCTAGGATTTGTATCAGGTAGTTTGGGGTTAGGATGAGTTGATATCTTATATCGGAATTCATTGAGATTATTATCTCATCTCATATTATTTACCTTATTTTACATATGGACATGTGACAAGGAAGAGAAAAAAAGAAAGCAACTTGAAGAATATAAATTGTGTAATTATATTTTGGTTAACATTTATACTATTTGTCTGGATGCAAAACTTATTTTGTATTAAGACGGTGTCTAGTACTAAATATAATGCTTAAAATTATTATTCTAGACATATGATTTGAAGTTTTATATATGAAACATTTGTTTACACATACGCAATTGAATGTAAATTCTCAAGGCAACCAGGGTTCACGAAATTTGTGGGAATGATAGAATCCGAGAACTTAACAACTTAGGGTCTGTTTGAAACACTTTTAAATTTTAGTTCTTAAAATTTGTTTTTTAAATCTATTTTAAAAAACTATTTTTAAGAAGAAAATTAACAAAAAATTTGTTTGATAAACTAATTTTTAAAAACTGTTTTGAAAATATGAAAATGAAAAAACTTGTTTGATAATCTAATCTTTTAATAGTATTTTAAGAAGAGAATAAAAATACATATTTTATCATTTACTTTTAAAATCTATTTTATTGCATAAAATATTATAAACTTAAGAAAATTAATTGATATTTGGTCGAATACAAATAATTTGGTTAAATCAATTTTTAATTTTATAAATCACATAACACTTGTTTGTAATAATAATAAGAAAAAAACAAGTAAAAAATTGGATTCTACGTTTAATAGAAAAAAAATTATATAGTGAAAATAATTAAGAAACACAAAAAAAATTAAGTAAAATAAATAAATATATTTGAAAAGGTTACTTATACATAAAAAAAAAGCATAAATAAAAAAAATAACATACTCTTTCAAATACGTTTTTCTATTTTATTTTTAAAATATAAAAATTATTAAAATTACATTAATGCTATTAATGAAAATTATAAATTTTTATGTTTTTTTTTTTAAATTTTACTAAAAACTAAAAAGTAAAAAGCAAAACACATCTAAACTGTTTCACTTTTTTGCTTTTAAAAACTGAAAAATAGAAAAGAGTTTTTAAAAACACTTTTGCAAAACATTATATTCAAACAAATTTTAAAATTTTAAATTTTCAAAAACTAAAAAAGAGTTTTTAAGATGCATTTCAAACAGGCCCTTAGTATTTTGCTCATATTCCATGTTTATGAACTCACTAGTTTGAACAACTATTTTTAGAAAACAAAAACTTTGCAAAATAGGGAAGAACAAGACAAAAACGGAACTCCACATACATTGAATAAATTAATCTTAAAAAATATATGTTCACATTTTTCACTACAATTTTTTATATTAAATAGTAGAGGCTAATATGCGAGGGTTTTTAAAAACCTATGCAAATTAACCCATCGAAAGTGTTTTTCTCTATTTTGTAGAATTTTTTAAAATCCCGTAAATTCCTTGTCAAAATCATCCATTTTTCTTTATAACAAATAAAATATATTTATTTGTATTATTTTTTGTCCCCATCTTAAAATAATGATCCTTAAATAATCCTTATTTTCCTTATTTTGTTCTAATTTTTATTTTTATTCAAAATTATATATATATAACCCTTATTTCCTTTATTTTATTCAAAATTCTTCTCTTTTTTAATGGATTTTTTTTATATTTGTGTTTCTTCCTTTTACCTTCGACATCAGCCCCATCGATAGTAGCATGATATATATTGAAATTAAGATTCAAGACAGTTTTTCTGAACCTTACAGTGGGGTCAAATGTACTTGTTATTGAGTAAAATAGGAGATACCTTAATTGCAATGTGCAATAATATAATATAGGTATGCTTTAGGGTAATGATTTGTGAATAACTGATACCTCTCTCCAGCCTTGTCTCGATGTATTTATAGTTCTTCTCCTTAATATACCCTTCATGCCTTGTCCTTTCTTTATCCGAGCTTAAGTTGCTGGATTCCTATCCATCATAGGACTCGTGATGGGTTTTCCTATCCATCATATATATATATATATATATATATATATATATATATATATATATATATATATATATATATATATATATATATATATATATATATATATATATATATATATATATATATATATATATATATATAATTTAATGGTTGAAATTCATCTTTTAAAGATGAATAAATTAAATATTACATGTTCGAGCACCCCTCCGATACAACTATCAACTAATATGAAATTTATGAAAAATAAAAAGAGATGATGAAATTGAATGTAATGGATTCCATCGGATTCCATTCTATTTCATAATTTTGTAATCAATCCAAATAATAAAACTTAAATTTGTACAATTTCATCAGATTCTATTACACTCTTTAACAATTTGGATGGAGATAATTGTTATGATTATTTATGGAAATTGCACCAAATTCAAAATTTAATTTTTGAGTTAACATGGAAAGGCAAACAAACTTTGATATACATATTCATCTTTAAAAGTATATTTAATTAAACATAAAAATTTTAATTTTAATATATTTTGGTGTAAAGTATTTAATACCATCAATAAATAAAAGAATATGACTTTTAAGGAAATTATATAATTTCTTTTAAAATTGAAGAAAAGAGAAATTACTACTACTTTTGTCTCCAAATATAATACTTTTTAATTTTTTCTTTAAATTTTTAACTAAATTAATTATACTTTTATCAAGAAACTTCTATATATTTATTATTTTTTATAGTTGATGAAAAATATTATTATAGAAATATAACTAACTTTATCTTAAAAGAAAAAATTGTAAAAATAATACTCTTAATTATTAACAAATTAAATATTACTTATCATTTTTATAATTCATGTGATTTTTTCCCGTAATATTATATTAGAGATGGATAATTTATTATATTAGAGAAGAAATAATTTTAAAATGGTAATGAATATACATTCATAAGGTAAAATAGTTTTACATTGTCATTCAATAAATAATTAATAAATTATTAAATTATTTTTAAAATTTAAGTATGATTTAACGGAAATTGGTTGTGAATATAAAATTATTTTATTTTAACGTATATATATTTTTTCTCTAATTTTAATTAACATATTATTAATAAAATTTTATAACAGATCCCAATAGAATATGAACTGATGTATAATAACTCTTACCATTTAACTAAATTAGTACATCATGAATGAGAATGTCTTGTATAAATTTAAACCAACGGTCTAAACATTGTGGTTTATAATTAACTTTAATAAAATATTTTATTTATTTATTATTTTGAAATTAAAGTTAGTGCCATGATACATAAAATAATTTTAAATTTTCATTTAATAAAAATATATCAACGTAAAATAATTTTACATTGTCATCTAATAAAAATATATTAATGTGATTTTTTAATATAGATTAATGATTAATTGATCGCATAAAACTATTTTACAGACATATTTTTTTTCTCTATTATTTTTATAATTATATATATACTCTCACAAGAATTTTTAAAGTTTCCTATTTAAATTTATTTTTAATATTCTTATATTAAATTGACCAACAATTTAATTATAATTAAATTAAGATTTTTAATGATTTGATGATTCTTAATTAACCATGATGTAAAAATCTTTTCATTAAATGTGTACATAAACTGTTACCTAAATTAAATTTCTAAAAATTATAAAAAAAATCATGTTAATTTAATTATTATATGAACCCATAAACTTCTTACCTTATCCATGTACATAGATAATTTCCTAACTTTAAATCTAAAAAATATATAACATTTAATCATTATATGAGCCCAAAGGCCTCAATTTTCACTATATATATTACATTACATAGATCCAAAATCATCAGTATCACATGAAACATAGATAGGTATCAATATTTTCTTGTAATCCATTTCACCAAACCCAAAAAACCATGGTGTCTAGGAACATGAAAATCTGTTTGAGTGTATCTGCACTGGTTCTCATTGTTGTCTCAACCATCACTGTAGCCTTAATTTTTACGGTTTTCAAAGTGAGAGATCCAAATATTGTTGTCCAACTTTCACATTTCGATTTCATTTCATCAGAGATATCTCCAAATATAACTATACCCGTTTTGATTATAATAAAGAATTCAAATTATGGGAACTTCAAATATGTTGATTCCTTTAGCTATATCACTTATCGAGATACTGTTGTTGGTAATGTTCCAGTTCCTTCACGACTTGTTCCAGCACGTAGTGGAATCAATGTCACCACTCATGCAAATTTCATGGTTGGTGAATTGATTCAAAACCCTAGTTTTTTTGTTGATATTCAAAATGGGAGCAAATTTTCATTGATGTCAAAAGCTGAACTTCCTGGGAAAGTCATTGTTCTAGGTTTTGTCAAAATGAAGGCTATGGCTACTAATGAATGTAATATCTCTGTTAATATCACTTCCAATGATGTTGTCAGCAGTTGCGTTTCCCATATCAAGATTGATCATTAAGCAAGGAGTCTATGAACATGTATCGTGATGCAGATAGGTTTATTTATGTTTAGATTTTTTAATTTATTTTTGAGTTTTATGTTTGTTTTATGTAATTTCAATATAATAATGGAATAATTCAGTATTTATGTTTTAATTGAATGCATATTGTTTTAGTTATTAGAATATATTTCATTAAAGTTATCGTTTTAGATGTTGCTATACTTTTATACCTTTTTTTTATAAGTAGTTTAGTGGTTGGTTAATTGAAAAATACAATGTTAATAATTAAATGTACATTTATATTCAATGATGGACATCATTTATTTAGTTTAACGTTCTCATGTATGATTATATGACTAAAAGAAACGTATTAGGTGAGAGGATAATAAGATCAACACCTTTAATGATGAGAGAGGAGAATTGATATTCAAGCTCTAAGGGATCAACCGATGTGTTTCACATGATTTACAATAGAAAGTGGAAATTTGTTCAAATTTGGCAAACAATTGGGTTTTATGTTTTTCCTTAGTTTTAAAAGCGAGTTTGACTGTTTAATAGATCTAAAACATAGAGTTAACTCGTTGATAGAGTGTATTAATATTCGTGAGTTGGGGAGTAGGATTAAGCAGATTAAGGTAAGAGAACTCATCACTTTTAAGTCTTTGAAGTTCTTAACAATTCAAGAAATTAATATTGGTGATTCTTTTCATTCTTTTATCCATGCTTTATGGGAGAATTCTTTTTGTGATTAAAGTTTTTCTCCATCTTCGGATATAAGCGGTGAACTCCTCTCCATTTGGTGCTCTTCGAAGGGTTCATCTCTTTTTCTGTTTGTTAGTCTAGGTTACCTGGATGTGTCTCTCGAGTGGGGAGGTTAGTGATGTTTGGGTGGAGAGGGTGTCTGAGATTCTTCAAGAGTTGGTTAATTACTTTTCCAATCATTTTAGAGAACCTCTTCTTGATCGGACTAGGTTGGATGATGTTTTCCCCCATCTATCTCAGAGGAGGATTGTGTTAGTCTTACTACCACGTTTTTTTCTTTCTAAGATTGTTGCTTTGTATGACGGGAATAAGATTCATAACCTTGAGGGAGTTTAATTTCTCCTTTTTAAAGAAGTTATGGCCTCTTCTTAGGGGGGTGAGATTGAGATTATGTTTTGTAACCTTGATCCCTAAGGTTTTCTCAATTATGAGATTATCAACCTCTTTCATTGATAACTGTTATACCCTATTTTTTCTCATTAATCATTTCGTCCATTTATCTTATGCATAGTTTTTTTTTGGTTTAACCTATTTCTTTCTTACCATATCATTAACATTCATTTTTTTGACAATTTTTAGAAGTCACGCGACACTTTAAAGAAAAGTCAACAAAAATCAACTACACCATTATTTGTTGTTTACCATATTTTGAACCAATTTGGATTTGCATTCATATTTGAGTCTCATTCATAAAAACAAACATCACAATTAAATTTAATTTGTTTTTGAATCATACCATAACTAATTTTCATTCAAATCATAAACCATGCATACTTTTATTTTTAATAAAGTCCATAAAAAATCAAGTTTATTTCCTTTACATATCATCATCTTAATACCATGTTACACTTCATGCTTTCATTTCCATGGTAATTGTCTCACCATCAAGCCATCATGCCATGTTCCATTACCATGTTCATTGGACCTACAAAATCATACTTCATCATAAAAATCCAAAATTGACATGAACATAAGCATAAATATAAGCATACTAACATGATAATCAAGCATTATGGTGATAAAAATCTGCAACAAATCATCATTAATTCATGCCATAACAATGACACATGCATCAAAGTTCAACTTGGGACAACATGATTTTCATACACCAAATCCACTTCAAACAAACATAAAACAGAAACTAACTTGCAATCTCATTTTAGCATAAAATTAATTTTAAAAAACACACTTAGATACAATCCTAACCCTTGATTAAATATTTTTTCACATGGATTACTAATTGGTGCAATCCTAACCATTTTTCATTTTCATTTTTCACATTCTAGTTCCCTCCAAAACTCACCCTCATATTTCTCACGAATTTGAATTCATTCACATTCATCTTTGCCTATTTAAACAACACCATATCACCAACCAAAGGGGTGGAAAGTGAAGATCAAAGATTTACTTAGATTTTGAACTTGATTTTTGAAGTTTCTCGAATCTTGAATTTGAGCTTGGATTTGAGTAGAGGATGTTGGGAGGATTTTAAATCTACAAAAAATTATGAACTGGAAGCTTGTTTGGACCTTCGTCGGAACTTGATCATAGAGCCACATTGTCCATCATTGTTGTCGGCAAGTTATTGAGGTTTTCTTTCAAGTAAGCTTAATCCTCGTTTTTTTTGTTTTCTGTTGTTATGGTGTTTATACATACTTAAGGAACTTATTTCAATCATTAGTTATATGAAAACGCATTTAAATTGAATTTTCAGAAAATCGATTCAAGAGCTCTAATGAACTCAAGAACACAAAATGGAAAAATCATGAATCTCAATCATTTTGCATAAACTTATATACCATTTGAATTGGTTTTTTGCACTGATCACAAATATGTAATGAATTTTGCGATTGGATGTATATTTTGGCCGAATCAATCACTTCTTTGTTCGGTTAGGTGTCCACTTTTTGCTTCAATTATCACGATTCGTGGTTTATTTTGTAATTCTAATTATATATTTGAATTCATGGCGAAATTGCGATTCGAACGATATATTAGTTCGTTAAATTCGTCGCATTTTGATTATTCCAGAATTTTGCATATTGGTCTTTGTTAACACCATTTCCAGAATAGCAATGTTCCTCCTACTGCATTTTCTACTATGTTTTCCACATTTGAATGGGAGGAAGAATATCATATGGGGCCTAGGCGGCTCATACCACTTATTTATTTATTTATTTCATTATTATTTCTTTATTTTATGTTTTATTTTTTATATAATTAATTAATAAAATTGGATTTTAATTGAGTAATTTTGTAAAATGATTTTTAATTAAATTTATTTTAATTGATTAGTTTTTTCAATCTATTTTTAATTAACTTGATTGATTAATTAAATTTATTTTAATTGATTAATTTTGTTAATTGATTATTAATTAACTTGATTAATTAATTAAATTTATTTTAATTGATTTTTAATTAAATTAATTAAATAGTTAAATTTATTTTAATTAATTATTTTGTTAGTTTATTTTTAATTAACTTGATTAATTGATTTATTTTATTTTAACTGATTAATTTGGTTATTGATTAATTAAATAACTTGACCATATAAAATCAACCTTTCAAAAATCAAATTAAATACTTGATTAGTATCAAGTTGACTTTTAAAGTATCTCATCACTTCATTGTTATCAAACCACTTTCCTAATTAAATATTACACAAACAATTCGTTTTATAAAAAATCGAAAGAAGAGAAACATTTGAGGCTTGCATTCTATGAAAACCTCGAATGATCGGTCCCAAGGCATACATATTGATTTTACTGATTATTCTTTCTTTCGTTCTAAAATAACTAATTCAAACTTGGACAAAGAGGGACATTGGAGTCTTGCATTCCATGAAAACCTTGTACAATCGGCCCCGAGGCACACGTCTTGGTCTTACCGAATGTTCGTTGTTCGTAAATAAATTTCATAAACGCTTTGAATGAAAAAGGTAATTGGAGTCTTGCATTCCATGAAAACCTCGAATAATCGGCCCCAAGGAATACATCTTGGTCTTACCGAGCATTCGTCATTCTCCTAAAAATAACTCAACACATCAAGTCCATTTTCTCCCCCCGTTCGATAAAAACCTTTTACAAACGAACAATATTTAATCCATTCTACCGCGACACAAACAAACGCTCTAAGCCTCCCATTGAAAGCACAAATAATATATAACGTCTAGAGCATTATCTAAACATTCGTTCGATAAAATCAACCAACTAATACGTAGTTTTCTACCAAGAACTACGTAGTCTTGAGTTCTCCATCGCACTTGGAGATATGTAGGAGTGAGATTCAACGTCTCGTCAGACACTATCACAAAAAACTCAAAAAATATCTTTTGTCTCGTGAAGAACTACGCATCTTTGAATTCCTCATTATACCTGAGGATACGTAGGAGCGACACCCACAATCTCGTCAAACACCCTAAATAAAAACCTTTTTGCGACCCCTTTTATTTTCCTTTTCAATCTTTTAAGGGTTTTATAGATATTTCCCTTTCCTTTTATGGAATAAAAAAAATTTGGTGGCAAATTTGTTCAATCATTTTGTGAGTGTGCGAACACTCGTAAGATCGTATTTTTTCAAGATCAACAACTAACGACTCTGCTGGGGACTGTTAAGAGAGTCAAGCCTAATTTAGTTAGCTTTGTGATAAATGTTAGCATAGTTTTCTTTTCTTTTTATCTTCTATTGTTTTCTTATTATATCACATGATTTATTACTTTGTTCATATATGAAATTGGGATGGCGCTTTGAGTAAAGCTCTATACACGAGCCTTGAAAAAGAAGAGAAAAAATGTAGGTTATAATGGAAGTTGTGTAGTGTTAGTCCCCAAGGTCCACACCTTGAATGCCTAACATGAAGACTCTTCATAGAGTAGACCTCTTTGTGGATCTCGTTATAAGATGGCTTACCCTTCGCATAATGTTGGTTCATAAAAGATCCATGATTCTAGGGATACCTTTAGGACCAGTTTGCTTTGGTAGTTGCGTAGTGTTATCCCTCGAGGTGCATACCTTGAAGAGCTAATACGAAGACTCCGCTTATAGTAGACATTTTTCGTCAATCTTATCATAAAATGGCCAGCTCGTTGCAAGGCGTAGATTCGATTAAGGTTTGTGACTCTAGGAACATGTTATCAAAGCCCTATAGCTAACCTTTGCGAGGGGAGGGTAGAAAAACTTAGAATCATCCAGACGTAGGAAGACTGTCCTATATAGGCCATTATGTTATCACCTGTGATCCCCAAATTGCATTGAAGACACGCATAACATGTCATTGCATTTTTTTTGCATAAAAACAACAAAAAAATTCAGGCATTTGCATTTCATTAGGATACATAACCATTTTCCAAATCAAGAAACTCATTCCTTTCTTTCCATCCTCAGAAATTTAACAAGGTAAGTTGTTTCCCCGACATCCCTACGGGATTCGTGCTAACTCAAAAAGAAGGATGGAGAACTTGGAAAAAGGTCAGGAACTCATGAGAGAGGAGATTGATTCTCTTAAAGGCACAATGTGTAAAATCCTAGAGACTCTACATGCATTAATGAGCAAAGAAAATCAACCATAACAGAATGTGCATACTGATGATGGTAGCCCATCAGGTTTCTCTACGGGACCTCAACCAGTTCAAAGAGAAAATTTCTAGTTCCCAATTTATGGTTTACCTCAGGGTTATACTCCTTCATTTGCGAATGCAACCAACGAAGGACCATGTGTTCAGCAGCTCATACCAGTCCTTGTAGCCACTGAAGTGCACCCCGCTGGATTTTCAACACACACATATCCCTTTGGAGATCCTCATCTTGTATTCCATGCAACGGGTCTTTAAGATACCCATCCTAAAGTGGTAGTCGAGAATAATGAATCTGAAGGAAAGTATTTGATCTTGGAGAAGAGGTTGAACGTTATTGAATGGCATAAAATATTCAGTCTTGATGCTATAGATATGTACTTGGTCCCTAACGTGACCCTTCCTTCAATATTCAAAGTCCCAGACTTTAAAAAGTATAAAGGGCTCAGCTGCCCAAAGGGCCACCTGACAATGTATTGCAGGAAGATGACATCACACTCTCGCAACGATAAGCTAATAATCCACTGCTTTCAAGATAGCTTGAGTGAGGCATCTCTTAAGTGCTACATGAATCTGGAGAGAGGTCATATCCAATCATGGAAGGACCTAGTATAAGCCTTCGTGAAGCAATACAAGCACAACACATATACGACTCCAGACAGGAGACAACTTCGAAACATGACCAAGAAAGATAAAGAGTTTTTCAAGTAGTATACCCTTCATACTATACGACCGTATAAAATCCTTTTCCCCCCTTATCTTAGATTCCTTTCCAAATTATGAATTGATCAAGGTTTGTGATTTGTGCTCTCCCTTCCTCCAACCCTAGCTTTGTTCTTGTTTCTTCTCTCAAAAATTCCGATTTCACGTACTGACTATTCTAGGTTACTCTAACATCTTTTTATTCTAAAAATCTAATTATTTTAATTTCTTAATAATTATATTTTACTCCCCTCATATTATTTATTCCCTCTCCTTATTCACTATATTTTTCTTTATGTCAAATCAGACCCAACTCCACTAATTCTTACTATTTTCTTAATTAATTAATGAATTAAAAACAATTGCCATTTCTAATTATTTTAATTATTCTAACTCTTCTACCACTCCACAAATGCTATCACTACACCCATCAATGCTCCACATACACATACAACTCAATATACATATTTAATTAAAAGTACACCACATAATAATTAATTAAATAAAATATGAAATATTTGATTAAATAAATTAATCAAATTCCGGGGTGTTACAATTGTCATCTTCTAAGATATTAAGTTAATGAGTATTAATGATTAGGCTCAAAATTATTGGACTTTATGGGTGATTTATGGACAATTTTAATATAAATAGGACTTGAAGCTTCAAGCAAAAACATCACTTTTCACTTACCATCAATTATAATGACTACTTTTCTTTAAATTGTTTGCTTCCACTTTGAAGCTTTATTTCTAAGTTTGTTCTTGTAATCATTCTACACTTTGTTATATTAATCCTGTCATCTTTATTTGTAAGTTGTGATTCAATTTACATTCAATTTCTTTACTTTATTTTCATTTCAATTTACTTGCAATGTCTTATAATTTTTTTATTGTTGTTTGTCTCACCATGGGTGAGTAGTCCCAAAATAACAAGGGGTTCTGATATACTATCTCATGACATCCCCAATTGATTTATCCATTATGTATTACGGGAAAATTTTGAGTCTCTTTTTATTTTAGAATTCGAGTTCCAATTCACATGTTTATGTTGGTCGCGAAAGCAAAGATAACATATACACAATCATGGTCTGAAAGGGTATGCATCATTGTATCACTATGGAATGCTAAATAGTTGAGTTCAAGGCGCCACTGACAAGGCGACTTGATCTCAGTTGAGAAATTTGTTTAGCTGTACTGAGAACCATGTCTAGATTGCGCATTCCATGAAAGTGGGTAACACACACCTTTATATACTTTTCTATGATAAATTCTTATACAATATTGTAATCAAATTTAGATAATCATTGGGGGTGAGTCTATATATACAATCACAAACCCCGTGTCCTTTCTTTACATATTTCAAAGTTCCTTTCTTTACAAAGTCCCTCAAGGAAATCCTCTCCAAAAAGAGGAGATTGGAGGAACATGAGATAGTAGCCATGACAGCCACCACCAGTACGGTTATCCAAAGTATGGCGCCAAAACTAAAAGACCCTGGAATTTTTTTCAATCCCATGCCAATTGGGCACCATGACTATTGATAAGGCTCTTTGTGATATGGGGGCTAAAGTCAGCCTAATGCCCCTATATATATGTAGGAAATTGGGTATAGGAAAAATAAAACCGATCAGTGTGACTCTACAAATGCCATATAGATCATTCAAGTTTCCGATAGGGATATTAGAGGATACTTCTATCAAAGTGGGGCATCTCTATATCCCCACTAATTTTATCTTCATGGATATTAATGAGGACCCCCATGTACCTATAGTTGTAGGTAGGTCCTTCTTATGCACTGTTGGCACTATCATTGGTATTAAAATATGCACATCGAGTATGGAAGTGGGAAATGAAATGATAGATTTTATAATGAACACTATAATGAAGGACCCTTAAATAGAGGTCTCATTCTATTTGGTTGAGGTGATAAAACCTAGTGTTGAACAAAAACGGATCGAGCCGGGAGAAAAGGATAAACCGAGAGAGAAGGATGAGAAGGTTGGAAAAGATAAGAGGATTGGAAAGGAGGAAGAGGATGGAGTGAATAAGAAAGTGAGTGAGAAGTACCTACCATCCCAAAAAAGGAAGGATAAATGGAGTGATAAGTACAGAAAATGGTTAGGAATATGGGCATGGATTCCAAATAAGAGAAATGAACATCCATGAGTGTTTGACACTCATGGACCTTAGAGGTTAAACGACGTTAAACAAAGTGCTCTGTGGGAGGAAATGGTTTTTTTTATCATTTAACTTATGCTAGTGTTTTTGTAGGATTAAATAAAGGATAAACTCATGAAAAACAGCCTTAAAAGGAGAAATTTGTGAGAAAAATCAAAGTGATAACCAAACAAAACAAAAAGAGGTTTGAAAAATCAAGAAAAATGGGCCTCCATAGTAAAAACCGAGGCCAATACGGGCTGGGTATATGACATGTGTGAGTGCAACTTCCTATTAGATGTCTTTTATATGATATCAAAACTATGATACTTTAGCATTTATGTATATTGGACGGTATGCTCTGATTCTTAATGTGTATCTTAGCATTAGGAAGCATAAAACCATTTTAGAAATGATTTAGAAAAGGTTATAAATGATTCTACATGGAAAAAATGTGTTTTTATGCAAGACACATGCTTATGTATCGATACATACGTTGTATGAGTCGACACATGTTGTAAAGTTTTTAAGTCTGTAGCTTCTATTTATGCGTGTGTCGACATATGCAACATACAAGTCGACACATGCAAGGTATGAGTCAACACATATTGATGAGTTTTAAAGCCTGTAGCGTCTATTTGATGTGCAGACTTTGGAGGGGTTTCAGGTCAACACATAGAAGAAGATTTTCTTCTATGATTCGATACATGACCTATACCGGTCGACACATGCTTCGAATGTGTCAATACATGACTTACATAGGTCGACACATATGATGCATTTTTCCAAAAATTCATGATTGTTTCAAACCTCTTGCATTCCTTTTTGCCTCCAACTTTCACACACATATATACCTCATACATGTATCATCTGAAATATACGAAAACATGAATATATAGAGAGAGTTATTTTCATCTTCAACCTATGTTTTATGCATACACACAAACAAATTACACATAATCATTTTTTGATTTTGCGTAAGAACTGTATTAAAGTTACCATTCTTGAATGAAATATTTTAACTGTAAGTAAGCATTTAGTATAAAAGGAATCCCAATAATATGCAGTCAGTTGAGGAACTTGATCAAGTGCAAGAAGTCCAGCCAGAGGAAAATCACTCTGAGAATCAACCAATCTCATGCCAATCACCGCAAGAGTCGGCTAGTCAAAATCATATCACCTTAAGACTCACACTAGGGTGAGCCACCAAAAAGAGCTGAATGACTCCATCTCGCCAAAGTTTGTCAGTCAGAAGCCTCTCATTCTAAGATTTTGTTAATCGTGGGCATACCGCCGCTTCAAAGATTCAAACATTAGGGCAAACCACCTAAATGTCATGGCAAGCTGTTTCTAATCTCCTGTCAAGGATAACCTCTTCAAAGACCCAACATACTAGGGAAAGATAAGCCACAAAGGGGAAAGTCATCTCATTGCCTTCAATCTTCTTAATTTTATACCATAAGTCAGCAACTGTTAAGTTCAAAATGAGTTTCGGGGAATCATACGATCACCCCATGAAATAACCCTTTGCCTTTCAAAAGAAGCTTTGTTGCAAAAGAGACGTTCAATCTATTACCCACACAAGGGCATTTTGGAAACCTTCGATTCATTGCATAAATAAATCTCATGCATTAATCATGTCGCTTTGCTATAGCGTTAAACATGCATATCATCTTATTCGTCGAGCATATGCCTATAGCATGCAAAAACAAACATCAAAGACCATTTCTTGTCTAGTGGACTATTTGAAAGTCAGTTCTCGTCTGACAATCAATTTTAAAACCAGTTCCCGTATGGTAGCCTTTTCTTTAAACCAGATCCCGTCTGGCGGCTTATTTATAACTCCAGTTCTCGTATGGTCGTCAATTTTCTATTCAAAACCAGCTCTCGTATGGTAACCCATTTTAAAGTCACTTCTCGTCTGACAGTAAATCATTTTAAAGTCAGTTCTCATCTGACAATAAATCATAAAAAGGTCAGTTCTTGTCTGACAATAAATCAGAAAAAGTTAGTTCTCTCTGGTATGTTATTTGAAAGTCAGTTCTCGTCTAACAAACAAAAACAAAAGACAAAACACTAGTTCTCGTCTAGTAATCTACTCTTCAAGTCCAGTTCTCGTTTGGAAATTCACCTCAAAGTCCAATTTTGTTTGGTGTCCTTAAACCATAGTTCGTTTTTCATAGGAAAACTCTTTTATAGCCGATATTTGTTTTACTAATGCCCTTGGTCAAGTCTAAAGAATCATCGTAGCCTTTTGCGTGGATGGTCTAATAATAAGAAAACTCCCGTTTATCTTTGTTTTTCATAAATTCCCTGTTAGGAATCTCCAAAATCTTTGGTCGGGTGAATTTCTTGTGATAAATCTCCAGAACTGTCAGATGTATTCTAAAGTGTCAGGCCATGTATGGACCTGTTGATGAAACTTACTTTGTATGTTTTCCAATATTTTCAGGTCATGTAAGAACCTGTTGTTGAAGTTTTCTTTGGGTTTTCTAGTGTTGACAGGTCACGTGTGAACTTGTTGTTAAAATCTCTATGAAACCTCCAGAATTGTCAGGTCATGCATAAACCTATGGACATACTTTCTTTGAATTTTCAGTGTCTTCAGGTCATGTATGAACCTGTTGATAAAACTCCCTTTGATTTTTTCCCAAGTGTTGTCAGGTTATGTTTGAACTTGTGAGGGAAACTTTCTTTAAATATCATAATGTTGAGGTCATGTATGAACCTATTGATTAAACTTTCCTTGATTTTCTATAATTGTCAAGTCACGTCTGAACCTGTTGTTGAAAAACTTTGAATTTTCCAATGCTGTCAAGTCATGTATGAGTTTGTTGATAGAACTTTCTTTGTATATTTTCCACTATTGTCAGGTCATGTTTGAACCTGTTGATGGAACCTTTTGATATCCCCTACCATTGTCAGGTCATGTTTAAACATGTTATTGAAACTCTTTGAATATTCCAATGTCCAGGTCATGTATGAACCTATTGATGGAATTCTTTGATTTTTTCCTGTGTTATCAGATCATGTTAAACCTGTTGACTAAACTTTCCTTGATATTTAAACTGTCATCAGGTCACGTCTGAGCATATTATTCAAACCTTCTTTTTATGTTCCCAAATGTTGTCAGGTCATGTTTGAACCTGTTAATTGAGCAATCTTTGAATATTCAAGTGTTGTCAGGTCATGCTTGAACCTGTTGTTGAAAATTCTTTGAATATTCCGGTGTTATCAGGTCATGTATGAATCTGTTGTTAAAGTCTCTTTGCATATTCCCCAGATGTCTTTCCCCTAGCAGGATTGTTATCCCCAAGAAATTTCTACCCTTAATTTTTATTTTATGTGGGCCACCTTTACCATATGCATCAATCATTCCCCACAAATATTTATGTCATTATGCATCCATCATAAAGCATCATTCTAAGGTTTATCTTATGTCTGATCATATCCCTAGCAAACCAAAAACAAAAAAGAGTCATTCATACTTTCATAGCACCTCATATCATATCATATCATTTGCATTCAGGATCAAAACCTGAGTCTTCTTAGTATTTAACTATCTCCCACTATGATCATATGAAGAATGTTTTGCTTCATATTCTCCGGTTGAAGATACTTAAATAGGGGCAACTGTCACACCCCGATTTTGACCCTGTATATGCGATTCAATACATTCATCATAGATGTTGCATCTCTGCATAACATGACATCCATTCCATACTGCATAGTGCCTAAAATTTTAGTCGAAATAAATTTTCGGATCTACAGGCAAACCGGTTGAATCAATTGTCAAATGTGTACCAAAACAGCGAGCAAAAAAATTTCAAAATCAAGCTTGCAAACATCAATTTTATTAATCTACGTTTCACGTAGTTTAACCTGGTATGCTCAATTTATTTTTTCGGCCACTTTTTGGTCACATTTTGATTCGTCTGAGTGTTTTAACCATGCGTTTTCCATTTCAAAATTTGACAAAAACCTGTATGATTTCGGTTCGTTTATTTCGCGATGATCATGTCGGTGCATTCAATTTAATTTTTCAAGCATTTTTACGCCCGACTTTTATTTGTTTTGAGTCATTTTTATTTTAATTTTTCAATCAAAAAAATTGAAATAATTAAATATATTTGTCTATATTTTTATTTTTGATTAATTAAAACAATTTTATTTTTCTTTTAATTTAATTATTTCAAATTCCTTTTACAATAAAAAACCAATAAGTGAACCCCTTTTTCATAAAAATAATTTGTTTCTATACATATGGAAAAAGCCAAGATATTGTAGGCACGCACGTACAAAAAATAAAGGAATCCCAATGTCTCTATTTTGATGGCATAAAGTGGTTACCTTTTTACTTTGATGCATTTTAGGAAATTTTATAAACATACACTCAGAGGAGGCGTAGACCAAAACAAACACAAGCAGTCATTATACAAAGTTTTTCTCTGATATGCTTTTGAATTAAATAAGAAAAATAAGTAAGTTTCAGTAAGGCAATTTGGTTTTTCTATTCATGTTCACATGCACATTTCCCTTTTCATGAAATAGTCACACCCTTTTTTACTATTCATGATCATCATCTTACCAACCCACATTTTCATTAATAAACCATCTCCTTCACAACATAGCATGAACCATTTTTTATTACTCAAATAAATCACCTAATATAGTATGTGAATACATCTCCATTGTTTATGAAAACCATATTTTTCATTTCACAACCATTAACCTCAAACAACTTTCTCCACACTCTCACATACTCCTCATTTCATAACTTTCATTAAACATCATCCAACAAACTAAAATATACCATATATATCTTCTCCATCTCACTACTTTCAACTCACAAAACCAACAACCACAATACTATCACTTTCTTTCCATCGTACAAATTACATATACTCACATACATAACTTACTATTACAAAACTCCCTACATCCACTTCAAACCATATTCACTCTCACTTTATAAACAACTAACCACTCATAAACTATTACAAACACTTACCTCATTGTCAACTTAAAAGCTTTCCGTCAACATAACCATATAAGTGTCATGTAAAACAACTTGGTTTCATATTCATCTTACCTCACCATCTTCTTCCAACACACCACCACCAATAACCCGCGGTTGAACAACAACAACATACCCCGCCGTTTTGACTCAACATTCACGTCGACAATGTTAACTCGGTTGGTTTTTCATTTCGGCTATATGTTTTTAATGTCGTTTTGTTCATTGTTCTCGATAACATATATGGCCATTTCATGCTCGGTTTAGTTTTCATTTTTGGTTATGATTTTTATGCTTTTGTTATGAGTATTCCACTTTGAATATTGTCTATTTACACTAGATTGTGCCTTGCTTTCTTTTTGGTTTAGAATAATTCTTTGATGATGTAAAATGGTGGGACGGTTGGGCTACTGTTAATAGTCATCATTTCGGTTATGATGTACCGAGTTTTAAGTCTTACATTTGTTTGGGGTGCATTATGTGATAAGTTGATTTTGTGATGTCAGATTGTATACGCCCATAAATCATTTTCACTTGTTACTATTTTTTTCTTTACAAGCATTTGATTTTGTTTTTTTTATAGTACAAATTTAAAGAAGAAGATAAAGTTTAAGAATAGATTATTACTGTTTTAATAATGATTCATTTTTATTTTTAAGTCATCATCTTTTTCTAATGTATATATTTATGGTTGTGTTAGTTTGTTAACTAACCATCCATGGCCAAGTGGTAAAGGCATTTGGTGTTTCCCCCAAGGTCATGAGTTTGATCCTTGGAGTTGACATTTCCCAGTTTTTAACTCGTTTTTTTTTACAATTTCCATTTTCTAGTGAATTTATGTTATATATCCATGGGGTCATTAAGTTTATGAATAATCATCCATGGCCAAGTGGTTAAGACATTTGATGCTTCCCACAAGGCCATGGGTTTGACTCATAAAAACCCAATTTTCTATCTATTATTATTATTATTATCACTTTTTTACTATTATTCACATTTTTATGTTTTGCCCAATTTTTTTAATACTTGATTAAATTTTGACTATTTCTTTGATTTCTTTTCATGATTAAACATTGAGCCTTGATCTATGGATACAACACTCCCCATGTTGTTATTCCATGATTATTTTGTCGATATATTGATAGTATTTTGCAGCATTTTGATTCATCGCATACGATATTTCGATTATTGTCAATATGCACAAACCGGCTTTTGAGCATATTACATAGAGTTTTTGTTTGCTTACTCTTGGGCTTTCTTACAATGAACTTTTTTTCTTTATGCATGCTCGCATTTACTTGTCTGCATTTCAATTACCCTCAAATCACTTCAAACCATTTTCATAATTAAATTGGAAGAAAAATATTACCTGAGTGAAAGGTTCATTCGTAGTCCCGAAAGCTAGGCCCAAGTTGTAAGAGCTTGCAAGCCATAAGCGTTCGTCTTCCCTCTAAAACACTTGTAAATATTCAAACTTCTTTTCTCAATAAAATTGGAAGAAAAAGATTACCGGGTGAAGGTCCAGACGTAGTCTCAGGTATTAGACCCAAGTTATAAGAGCTTGCAAGTCATAAATACTCATCTTTCAAACCCAAAAATACATTCAACCAATCAAACTCTTTTTTCACCATCGTGCGGTTGATCAGAAAAACCTTTTCATAAACGAAAGACATCTTATATTAAGATGATGAAATGAAATGCTTCATACATAATTGTTGAGTTGAGATAAGTGACAATTTTCCGAATGTTAATTTGTAAATCCAATCGATGTGTTGTATACGTCCGTTCCTCATCTGTTTTGGGTAAAACAATGTTTCTCGTCGATTAATACAAGATAGCTTTCGCTAAAGTTGACCAACAAACAAACATTTTTTATCCATAACTACATGTGCCTTGAGTTCTCTATTGAGATAGGTAGGAGTTGGATTGCGAAATCTTGTCAGGCCCATTAATAAAAAACTTAGGTTTGGTCCCCTTCATTGCAAAATCCAAAAACATTCTTCTCTCTTATATTCTTTCTTTCCCTCTTAATAACTAGAGAAGCCTAACATTTCTAAGATAACACTAACATGCACAACTAACTTAATGGTTCCTGTTGAGTACAACGGACGTGAGGGATGCTAATACCTTCCCCTTGCGTAATTGACTCCCGAACCCTGATTTGGTTGCGACGACCATAATCATTGTCGTTCTTTCTTGGGTTTTATTAATATCTCCCCTTTCATTTTTAGGAATAAATAAAGTTCGGTGACAACTCTATTCAGTCTATCATGCGAGCGTTCCATTGCGCTTCGCTAAGTCGTGTTCTCATTTTTCGAGGTACGACAGGTGCCATATAGAATCAGAGATGATAACGTCCAATTTAATTTGTTGAGTTGTAAATTGGGTTGAGAATCTTTGGGGGTTTTAAATAAGGAAACCTAGTTGGGGTTTTCCTTCAAGAACAATTGGTGATTTGAAGGTTTTGTATAAGATTACATAAGTTGGATTCAGCCGAGTGAAAGCTTTGATGAACGGTAAGTTTGGTCGAAGGAGTAACGGTAACCGGAGGATCATCTTGGTAAATCTTGGGTGACAATAATTCTCAATTTGGATTCGATCGAGTGAAAGCTTTGAAGAAGGGAGTTTCTTGCAAAGGAGTAACATGAGACATTAGATCAAATTAGTATTATTTGTGACTTGATCAAGCTCGGATCAAGGGAAGAGAACAAGTTAAGATTGACATCAAACATAGGGTTTGTAGGGTTGGATTTCTACTTTTCTCTTGTAAAAATGATTTTGCAAAGTAAGATTGATATATTAATTCCATTTGGAATTGGGGGCAGACGTAACCATAGCGAGGACAATTGGTGAACTGCCTAAACAAATCCTTGTATACTCTCTCTATCTCTTTTACTTTTCATTTGCAAATTGTTGAATTCGTAGATTGTGCGATCAATACGTTTGGTTAAACTTTTGTTGATAACATTTTGAAAAATAGGTTTGTTGTGTTGATTACAATCCATTAGATTGTAGTTGTTTTTTAAAATCTACAAAACCATAGAAAATTCTAAACAAAATTGGTTGCACACAAGGTGTTCAATACTTTGCCTAAATTTTTGTTTGTTTGTATTTTGTCATTGGAAATAGTCTCCACCTTTCCTATATCACTTAAACGATTGTTTTTAAACATATTGGTTGATTTATCTATCATTATCATCAATTGGGTTTCATATACGCATATCCGAGCTTCTAGATAGAGGTTCGCTTTAGACGATTTGATCTGGGCTACTTCCGCTAACCGTTAAATTTTTCAAAACAATTTTTGTAAAGTTTTTTTATCTTGGGATATATTCACCCCCTCCCCTCTAGATAAGTCGCCTTCGTATAACAAGTTATATCAAAGCTTCGGTTAATTTCGTGCTTCAATATCCACTTATTAGAAAATGGCTACCGAACCTAAAGGGGCATACAATAGATCTCTCATCTTTACCGGTGAAAACTATGGCTATTAGAAAGCTTGTATGCATATCCATATCAACTCGGTTGATAAGGGTGTATAGGACGTCATCACCAACAATCCTAATCAAATTACAATGACCAATGGTTAAGGCATCGTCATACCAAATCCAGAAGTATAATGGAATGATAATGATAGGAAATTATGGTCACGTGATTGGAAGCTACAAAATATTCTCATATCCGCACTTGGTGTTGATGAATATTATCATGTTTCTCTTTGTGAAACCACCAAAGCTATGCGAGACTCATTAGAAGTTACCCATGAGGGAACTGATGAAGTGAAACAAGCTAGAATCAATACCTTAACTCAAGAGTTTGAACTATTTCGCATGAAGCATGGTGAAACCATTGTTGACATGCAAAAGAGATTAACACATCTTATAAATCGTTTGAATGCTCTAGGTAAGCCTTTTTCCAATTATATTCTTACTAATAAATTTTTAAGGTGTCTTAATAGGGAATGACAACCTAAGGTCACCTCAATCAAAGAAGCAAATGATCTTAGAATACTTGATCTCACAACTTTATTTGTCAAGCTAGAAGAACATGAGTAAGAACTCACTTGCTTGGAAAATATGAGAATAAGATAAAGCAGTAGAAAGTCAAGGACAAGGAGGTAGAAAAGAAGTCTATTTCTCTAAAGGCTTCAAGTTCAAAGTCCTCAACCAATGAGCAAAGTGATTCTGAAACAAGTGATGACAACAATTCTGATGATAAAGAAATGGGGTTATTCGTCAAAAGGTACCATAGGTACATAAGAAAAAATGGAGTCAAGCACTCCAAAAAGAACCTAATCAACTTTAGAAGGCTATCGAACTCCTCAAAGGAAGATGATAATAAGAAGCGTAAATATAGAGGTTCATGCTATAATTTTAGAAAAGCCGGTCATTATGAGTCGAATTGTCCATTGATCAAGAAAGACAAAGAGAAAGGCCATCACAAGAAATCTATCAAGTCTAGAAGAGCCTATATTGTTTGGGAGAGTGAAAGTGATTCTTCAAGTGATGAAAGCTCAAGTTCAAGTGACAAATCGGCCAAGTTTTACTTCATGCCCAACAAAAAGAAGAAGAAGAAGGTAAGTCATTCTAAACTTGAATCTATTAATGAATTGTCTTATTCTCAATTACAAAAGGCTTTTGGAAATCTATATTGAGAAGTCGTAGACGCTTTTAAGAAGTTAGCTTCAGAAAAAAGAATCTTTTCACATTTAGAAGCTAAAGTTTTAGAAACTGAAAAGAACATGGAAGCTCTTAAGCAATCTATGATAGATATTAAAAAAGATAAGAGTGAGTCTGGAGAACCTTCATGGTTCGGTTGTGAAACTTTTCACATTTGGCAAAAAGAGGTAAATACTCTTAAAGCTAAATTGGACAAGGCATTACAACTAAATGTTACATTTGTTATTGATCCATCAAAGTTTAAACAGTCTTTGAACCCTTCATATAAAAAGTATAAATATGTCCAAAATGATTCAAATAACAAAAGTACATCTCATCATAACTTATCTTGTCACTATTATTGCAAGAAAGATCACACTATTGAAAAATGAAAGTTTAGGAGAATCTTTGTTCCTAAAGGTGTTTTCCAAAGGTTTCCCAAATTCAACATTGATTTCACTCACTCTCAAGGATCTAACGAAAATTGAGTACCTATTACTCTTGTTTGATCCTAAAGGTCGAATGTCTTGCCTCTACGGAGAAAATGTGGTTTCTCGATAGTGGGTGCTCAAGACATATGATGGGTGACATCTCTTTATTCATTGACTTTGTGCCAAAGAAAAAGGGTTTTATTACCTATGAAGACAATAACAAGGGAGAAATACTTGGAAAAGGTAGTGTAGATCATCTTCTATTATCTCTGATGTTATGTTAGTTGAAGGTCTTAAACATAATCTTCTTAGCATTAGTCAATTATACGATAATGGGTTTAAAGTAACTTTTACAAATACTTGTTGCATGTTTGAACACAATGAACTAAAAGATTATATATTTAATGGCTTGAGAGTTAATAACTCTTATATGTTTAACCTAGACGATGTATCCTTGACAGGAACTAAGTGTCTAGTGACCATGAGTGAAGACTCTTGGTTATGGCATAAACACCTAACTCATGTCAAATTTGATTTACTAAACAAGTAACTTCAAAAGATTTAGTAATCGGTCAACCAAAAATAAAATTTTCAAAAGATCATTTATGCGATACATGTCAAATGGGTAAACAAACAAGAGTCTCGTTTAAATCAAAAAACATTGTTTCAACTTCGAGACCTCTTGAGCTTCTCCATATGAATCTCTTTGGTCCCTCAAGGACCAAAAACATATGTGGTAATTAATATGGTTTTGTGATAGTAGACGATTACTCGAGATTTTGTTGGATAATCTTTTTGCATAGTAAAGCTGATACTTTTTCAGCTTTCACACAATTTGCAAGATTATTCTAAAATAAGATAAATTCAAAAATAGTTGATATCCGAAACGATCATGGAGGTGAATTTGAAAACCATCCCTTTAAAAATTATTGCGATAAATATGACATTGAATATAACTTTTCTACTCCAAAAACTCCACAACAAACAATGTAATTCTTATTCTCTATTTGTAGGATATGAAGTTTGTTAAAAATTATCTTTAGTGCAAAATTTACAAAAAGATCCATCATGAGAGTCAAATTTTAAATGGTTTGTGAATAATATAAACCAAGACAGTAGAAAAAAACCGCTTAGTTTAATATCTCGGCGACCAACATTATAAAAATTATATTTTTGTTCTTCTCATCCAAAAACTTGGATAAGAAAATTCCCCGTCCTTGCAAAGCATCCAAAGAATATATCAACCTATTACATTTAATTAATATAATATTAAAAACACAGAATATACAGATATATGGATTTAATTGAAATACACTGACAGTGTAAAAGGATTTACACCGTCAGTTAATCTTAGACGTTGGATATTAAAATAAGTTTGATTTTTATTTTGAAAACATATAAAGTAATGCAAATTGGTGATGGTGATAAATCGACAGTGTAAATCTTTTTTTACACTGACAGTGCATAGTAATCTCTCTCTCTCTCTCTCTCTCTCTCTCTCTATATATATATATATATATATATATATATATATATATATATATATATATATATATAATATATATATATAATATATATATATATATATATATATATATATATATATATATATATTATATATATATATATATATATATATATATATATAGTTTTAATAATATTTTAATCGATATTCACCTCTTAACATTTTAGGTAAAAATCCATCAATGAAAACATGTTATTTTTACTTTAAACTTAATATTTTTAAAGCTTTAAACTTAATATTTTTAAAGCTTTCAACGAAGTTATTTATTGACATTTTTGAAATTATCCGTATGGATATACATTTGTTTATTAACAATTTCAAAAATACAGATAAGAATGCACGTAAGATACTATATTTTTTGAAAAATTGTAAAAATATATAAAAATAAATAAATTTTATTGGATATTTTAAAAAGGTTTATATTGTCATTGGTTTAATTCAAAACTATTAATACATATCAAATTTATATTGAACCAAGTTTGATACAACATAAACTAACTAAAATTTTTAGGTGTGTTCATGGGTATAGGTCAATCTGAATCAATTCGCCGAATTCAACCCTTATTTTTATTTTTAATTCAATCATGTATGGGTTTAACCTGAAACAATTTATTCAAATTCATTGGTATTTGGTTTTGGTACCGGTTTGAAGTTTTAAATCCACGAATCCAATCCATTGATATGTCACACTTTATTTTATTTTATTTTATTTATAAATTATCTAGCATAATTCTTACAATGCATATATATTTTTTAATATAATTATAATTTTTATTAATTGTAAAAGGTTAAGTCTAAATCAAATTTGAGAGATTAAATTTATTTATTTAAAAAGAGATATATCTTATTTTCAAATTATACCTTACACTATTTGTATATTTTTTTAACATGATCTGAATCGTAAAAGAGTTTTTAGATATTAATTGATAAATTTTATTCAAATTAAATACTAAAATTTTATGAAATTTTTAAGATTTAAGTAAAATAAATGTATTAATAAAATTAATATTTTATTTAGAATTTAAATTTTATATTTAGTGGATGACCTACGAACTTAATCCAACCCAATTCATTGATGACCGAGTTGGTTTGGTTCGAGTTTAGTTTTATCAGTATGAATTGAACATTCAACTCAAACTAAAGACTATTGATCGAGTAAGGTATTTGATTTAATCAAATTAGATCCAACTCAACCTGCAGACCCCTACAAATTACCAAGATAATCAATTTGAAGTTTTATAAAAATTAAAGGTACAATTGACTACGATAACCGCAGTAACAAACTATTTATAAATAGAAGATCACTTCTTAATAGAGATAAAAATAATTTGAAATAAGCAACGATGTACCTATGATCCAGTCCTCATGTCCATGCAAATATGGAAGCAATATTGTTTGTACTGGTACAAAAATCTTAAGTATTTGGAAAACCATCGACAACTCATACAATAAAAATATCAGAACAATCAGCGCCATTGGTTCCATCGTAAACATGCCTTGAAGAATTATGAACATTAACAAGCGGTTTTGATCCTGAGTAATCCACTTATATGTCACCACATGTTTTCTTTCTAAGCTTTTTTAGAAAGTTCCCTATGAAAAAGTGTCTAATAACGATCAAATACAGCTAATGCAGTCGCAATCACGATCAAATACAACTAATGCAGTCGCAATCACGATTGAATACCAATTTTTAAAACTCTAGTATATTTGGAAAAACCGAATGAGATGAAACAATTTGTTACTAAAACAGGAAGAAATGTACCCGAACGCATCGCATGGTCGAACATACAACAGAGTCACCACTAACCTTTATTTATCCCAAAAGAGGAAAGGCAAAATATCAATAAAACCCAAGGAGAACAAAGAAATAGGTAAGGAAGTCGGCTATGCAAGGGGAAGGTATTAACACCCCTCACATCCATGGCACTCCATCGAAACTGTTTTGATTGCTCTTGCTTGAATGGGTGTTACTATCTTCATGCACCTACAAAACAGAAAATGGGTTAGAAAAAGAGTGCTCGAGGAGAATTAGGGCCCTCATGCCTACGTATTCTCATGGTGCAATGAGAAAGTCAGATCCTCGTAGTTCATGGACCCAAAAAGAGAAAGGGGGAGAAGAAAAGAAAGTGCTCGCCAAGGATTCGCACCCCCGTGCCTACGTATTGTTATAGTGCAATAGAGAAGTCAGAGCTACATAGTTTGGAGGATAAAGACTGAAAGAAAGATGATTGGGGATAGTGTTTAAACCGAAAAGAAGGGGCTTACCAAAGCAATGAGACTGACATGGTAAGGGAGAAAAAGCAGGAACTTATCAAAGCACTGGGACTGATATGGTAAGGGAGCGGTTTTCAAACCAAGAGAAGGAGAGGATTAACCATAAAGGTGTGTCCCAAAAGAGAGGTATATAATCATGAAGGTGTCAACCTAAATTATGGTGTCAAAACCAAGGAAAGATGGGGGTTAACCATAAAGGTGTGTTCCAAAAGGAAAGGGTTAACCATAGAGGTGTGTCCCAAAATTGTGGTGTCAAAACCAAAGAAATATGGGGGTTAACCATAAAGATGTGTCCCAAAAGAAGGAAATGGGTTTAACCATAAATGTGTGTCCCAAAGTTGTGGTGCAAAACCAATGAAGTATGGGGGTTAACCATAAAGGTGTATCCCAACAGAAGGAAAAGGGGTTAACCATAAATGTGTGTCCCAAAATTATGGTGTCAAAACCAAGGAAATAAGGGGATTAACTATAAAAGTGTGCCCCAAAAGAGAGAAAGGAAATTGCAATGATGTTTAAACCAAAAGGGTTTGAAAAAAAGGAGACACAAAGGCTAGTTGCAGACTTGACAGTGAACTGACTAGAATTGCACTAAAGTCTATGAATATAGATGAGTACTCTGAGTAACTGGGTCATTCTCCCCTTCCCAAAATATTCAGAATGAGGATAAGAATGCTCCCTCTCACCCCTTCTCTATTTCATAAGGCTCATGGAATGCAATCCTTATCAATGTTTGACAAGTTGTTGAAGCAGGTTCACAAGGATGATCATTGGGATGAATCATATGACTGATGCATGTCTTGTGCTTGAGGTCTTGTACTTGTTGAGAGGCTGAAGCTCCAAAGTAACAGAGACAAGTTTTATCAAGTGATTAAGGGAATTATGGTCACCCAACAAAGAGAAAGGGGATATGTGCAAGGTTATGGGATCTAGTTGATCAAATGGGATTTGATCAAGCTAAATCAGAGGAAAAGAGATGGATAGAAAAAATAATGCATGATCAGACAAATACTAGCCTAGGGTCTCATTGTTAGGTAGCCCACGAGAAAGCCATGTGTGTGCAAGTGTACTGAGCCTAGTATCATTTTTAGGTAGCCCAAGAGAAAGTCATGTGAGTGACAAGTGTGCTAACCTAAACAAATGAATGTATGAAATAAAGGCATAAAACAAATGAAAAAACAAGGTCATAAGCTCAGGAGTTCAACAAGTGAACAAAGTGCAAAGTCAAAAGTGTCCATAATGTCCAAGGGTCCAAGGTAACTCCAAGTAAAGAAAAGGGTCTTAGGCCTAAGTCCAGGGTCCAAATTCCAAAGCATACCATCACTCCAGATCAAGCAGAGGTCTTTCAAGATCAATTTAATTCATTTTATCATGTTTTGATTCATTAAAGTTGTCAAGCAAATCAAACACAATATAAGAAATACAAGATGAGTAAGATAAGATAATCAATATAATATGAACAATGTGTGGAATAAGATGATGGATGGGACATAAAATAAAGGCATAAAAGTAAATGACTTGAAATTAAAGGACTATAATTGAATTACAATAAAGTCAAGTCAATGGTTAATAGTGAGAGTTAGTGATTAATTGATTGTGTCGGGACAATTTAGCGCTATGTTAAGCAATCGTAAGTAGGATCATGTAGAAGTCATACCTATCTGAGGCCGGTCAATAATAATTTATGTGTCAGACATGTTAGAAAGTTAACACAAGTTAATCTCTTACAACATGTAACATAATGGAGCAAAGTAAAAGAAGAAGGTAGATGAATAGAGAAAAAGTGAGAACCAACTCAAGTGTTTGATCTATGATCTACTATCAAGCAAATCAAGGAACCCAAACATATGACTCAATGAGGGATAACCTATCATTGATTCAAAGTGTAAAAAATGATCCAATGATCATTTATCAACATGTTTTAAACAAAGAAGATTAAATCAACCTCAAGACCATCTATGGATAACATGAAATGAAGCATCAATGATCAACTAAGTCAAAAACTCATGTCAAAAGCAACAGGTGTATCAAAGGTCAAACAAAGATGAATTTAAATTTGATTAAAAATGGAAATTAAGGAGAAAATCTCAAACAATGATAAAAATGATTGCAAAAATTACACAAAGTCCTAAATATTATACACCAATAGATATCAAAGGTTGAACGCAAAAATGTTTTGAAATGATTAAAAAATAAATTGGAAATTGAAATTAAAAATAAAAATGAAATAAAAATAATAATAAATGCAAAAATGATTTAAAAATTTAAGAGAAAAGTGTATGTGGTGTAAAATATTTTTATAGACTTTGTGTAAATAAATTGGATCAAAATGAATTAAAATGAGTGATAAATTAATTGGAAAAGAAATGAAATAAAAGAAAACAAAAATAAAAATAAATAAAAGTAGAATAAGGCGCCAACGGCTACCAAATTAAGAAAAAAAGCGATGGTAGGATCTGATTAGATGGAATTTGAACTTGGCACCAAAACACGCGTAGGTTCACTTCATCTTCAACCTTGGATCCGATTTCTGCAATTCAAGAACTCATGTTTTTAGCAACACCCAAACATGGCATCAACTTTGCAACACTTCATCGTTCATGTCTCCCTGAATTAGAGCTATTGATTGGCTCTGAGCACAGAGAGTTTGCTCAAGAACACGAAGAACCCTAGTTCTTCAAAGTAAAATTAAATGATGAATACTGAAGATAAATTAAAGGTAGATGAGGGGTTTTGATCAGTGGAGTAAGGTGAATAGTATGGTAACTTGTTTGCTCAAGAATTTAACTCGTAGTTATCTTTCCAGTTGGAGCTTCGAAGACCAACAATGGTGAATTTGGAGATCTGAGTCCAAGGAGCTTCAAGCCAAGGTAATGCTTCAAGTAGCTTCAGAAGGCGCCGATGAAGGATTCTGGGTGGAGATTTGAAGTTAAAAGAGCTTGAATCGAAGAAATGGTTGACCGGTTATTTGAGGTATAAGGCTTAAATATTTTCATATTTTCTTTGGTTTTCAAATCTTGCAAATGAAGGAAAAACTTCCTTTATTTATAGGTAAAGTGTTGAGCAACTCACACATGTGCAATGGATCTGAGTTCATGTGATTGGAGTGGGAAAATCGTGATTTGTAATTTGTATGAAACAAGGGTGAAAAGTGTGACTTGGGTGTGAAAACTTGTCGTTTTACACTCCATGCTATGTGTTTTGTCAACAAAAACAAGTTTGCACATGTGTGGGTGTCCCAAATTTAATCATGAGTGATTATAAGTTTCAGGTAATGCGCGAAAATCATAATTCATGGCACCATGTTTGAGCTTAGGCCAAATGAGATTCCCTTGTGAGTTTCCTGATTTTCTTCATGCCAAATAACCAACTCAAACGGAGGCTTGAGGAGAAAATGGCAAGTGTTGAAAGTTGAGGTCGTGACATGCATTCTAGGTCAGGCATTTGGTTAAGCAGTCTTGACACACTTTAGGCATCTTGAGGTCCCAAGTTTATGACACCATAACTTTTGATTCCTCGTGCATTTTGATCCAAACTTAGTCTAAATGATGTTTGACATAAGCTTAATAATATGCAAAAAGAATGGTATCAAAAGGACACTTGAGCTGAAAATGGCATGACTGTCAAGTGGGGGTCATGACAAGGTTTTGACCTAGTTTTGACACTTATCCCTTTCCATAATTGAGGTCCTTATAGGTTGAATTGATGATTGAGCTTTGAAGCAAATTTGTAGAGGAGCTCGTTAGGGACATTTAGCTCAAATAAGCTTGTCAATTGGTTGAAAATTAAAGAAGTTATGGGCTTTGGACCAAAAGTAAACCATACTTGCAAATTAGGTCAACCAAACTTGTGCTAACTTGTGCAAACTTGAAGTTTTCTTGCATCATAAGCCAATATGATGATGGAATGAGCGACCCTTGAAGATATTTTGATTAGGGCTTGAATGATCTTGATGATGGCTTGAAGAATGAGTGAATAACATGGAAATAAACACATGAACCACTCTTGAATCAATAAACTACATTTTGCATCTTCCTGGACCAAAAGACCATTATTTAGGTTTGATCTAGGGCATGATCACCTACATAAGCAAAGGAACAAACAAGTACCACTCTCTAATGATGCTTGGTTAGTTAACAAGTGAACAAAAAGTGAAAACCCTAATGTTAAGATTAAACCAAGAATGTGACCATGCTTGTGGGCTAATGACCAAATAAAATGGCCATGCATGATATGATTTCACGTATGCAAATGATACAAACCAAAACATAAAAAATGGAGGGTAAATTTTGGGGTGTTACAGTTACCTATAAGAAGTCATGACTTCAGGATCTCTTAAGAACCGATGTCGATGTAAATGGATATGTTTTTTTTTACTTCAAATGTATTAGAGGTACTAATTCACATGACTTCCATACTTCACATATCAAGTTCATAACAATAATCTTCTTTTGATTTTTTTAACTGTAGCAAGCATTTTTAAAATAATAGTTTTATTAACATAGAAGTAAAATAGTATCAATAAATTTTATATCCATTTCAAGAAATTATCACAAAAGTTCATTACAACCAACATCAACACTTCAATTTTGAACAATTATTCTAATATGAAATCCCAGAATTAATCATAGTTCTAAAGACATTTGGTAGATTAGTACAAATGAAGTTATCAATTTACATATTTTTCTATACTCATTTCTGCCATAAATGGACAAAGTTTGCTCCAGAGCTTATTTAGCCATTTCACTTGAATAAATGAATGCAACAAAGAGTCAAGAATAACAAGATTACGTAAGTAATGTTGAGATAATAGATATAATCCAAGTTTAGTTGTATGGCCCAAGCCCAAAGATAATTAGGATTCAGGTTTGTTACTTAGTTTGTTATTTTACTTAGTAGTCAAGTCACTTAGGTGTATATAAATAGATACTTTATAATTCACTTTTATTATTCAATTTAATAATACAATCCTTATTTCCTTATTCTTGTTTTCTCTCCTCACTAAAAGTTCCTCAAGCACTAATAACTAATAAGTGCGCAATATAGAATGATTTCAAGTGGCTAGAAATAAAGTAAATATGTATATGAATGTGGATTGTATTTGTGAGTTGTATGTACCATGCTTGAACTTCGATATTACTCTTCTCAGATAGACAAAATATACTATTCTTTTCTCAGTGGTTTATTCAATTATTCACTCATCAATTGATTCAGTATGGCCATGATAAAATGAGGGTCATATCAAATCAATTTTGCCTCTTTCTTTCTAAGGATGTTGTTGATTCAATATGGTCATGAAAAAAATATGACAGAACTGATATACCTTTTGCTTTAGTTCCTCAATGCAAGATTCAAGAATAAAAATGATACATAACATAACACACACCAAAAATCTACAAATGCAAGCATGAATATTATGCATTCCTTTGAAATTAAATTGAACACAATGTATTTTTTCTTAAATTCCTAAATATAATTCATAGTTGTCTAACTTTGTTTGGAGTTGGACCTGCAGGAAAAAAGGGAAAAGAAATTGTTATAATTGTTAGGTGCTATTAAGTTTGAGCAACGTCTCAGCTTCTAGAAAATCATTCAATTTCAAAGTATTACTTGACTTGACTTTTTTTTATAATATTTTCATCCTAGATTTGATCGTTTCTGTTATGCACTGCAATTGAAAGTGACATTAGGTAATTCTTCTAGAAGGTACTTGAGCCATTTCTCGACAGATTATCGGGGAACAATATCTGAATTAAAAGCATAAATAAGTACTCATTGGGAAAAAACATAAAAGGAGAAAGAGGAGAAGGTTACCAATTTTATTTAAAACAAATGCAAGACATTTCTCAGGTCCTACTTTCCTCACCATTTTTCTATGCAAACATAACAAGTACCAAAGGGATCTCAGGCATCAAAGATCTAAAGTATGACATTAGAGGCTTCAATAAGCTTTAGGAAATCCTTATAAAATTCCCTATATTAACTATAAAGTGAGAATCAAAACCCTTTTACCCTTACTCTCTACAAATCAGAACCCTTTTCTTCAATTAAAACCTCTTACTCTTACTCTCTACAAATCAGAACCAGATCAAAGGATACATACATATCTTCTTAGACCAACTTTGAGTTCATCGAAAGTCATTACACAACTTCTATCAGTATCCAAAGTAGGAAGCATTTCTCTCAAACAAAAAAAAATCCTCCTAGAGTAGACATAAGAAGTATCCGTAATTTGGAAATAAAAGGAACAAAACCTAAATCCCAAAATCAAAACAAACATATCCAAAAAAAATATTCCATGGGTATTAAAATGAATAAACCATAAATCTCCAAATGATAAACTTCAAAAACCAAATAGTCATGTAAATACGCTGCAGAAATTCAACAAAGTTAAAAAATAAAATCCCATCGATAACTCCAACAAAATGAAATAAAAGCATCACGTAATAACGAATGACATCCCATACCCAATGCTAGATATAAGAGCAACTCCTCTAAGAACCAATGATAAAAGCTAAAGGGGCCATAGACGTCATCCCCTACTCAACATCTACTCTTGTACCTAGTTATATGTACTCCGAGAAGCATTAACACCACAATAAGAAACAGATGGTGAGAATACATTTACAAGTAATAACGGTGAAATTTAGTAACAAGATGATAAATGAATACAACAGTAAGACTAATAGACAAACACATACACCATTACAAACACAAAGATCATTCTCAATATATGCAATGCTATAATGCACCGACTCCATCACATATATGCATGTGGTACCAAGTTTTTATGGATATTAGAGGTATGTTACTGATTTCTTCCACAAACTCTGGTCCCTCGCCTGAACCGACGATCCTCACCAAATAGATATGAGACCTTCCCCTGGTCTCTCAACTAGACCAACAATCCCACCAAATAGATCTGAGGTCGCCAAATGAACCGAAGTTCCACCTAACTCCAATGTATATACATGCATGAAAGTATGAACAAGCAGAACATGCATTTCACCAAAAGAAAAGCTTTAACATAATCCACTAAAAATTATGTGTAATATTATCCACCAAAAAGTAGTTCCATATACGAACCACACAATGCCAATAAAAGGTCATCAATATAGTTCCACCGAAATAATCACAACAAAATAATTACTTTTAATACTTATAATCACCCAAAATTCCAACACACCTCAATAAAATTGTTATATTATTCTAAAGTCCAAAATAACACTAAAACACCCAAATTACTCCAAAAAATTCGAAAGGATCCCTAAATGGTAACTTTTACGAGTGATAACTTTAATGTAATTATAGGTGTTTGTGATTTAACTGAATACTAATGATATTATTATTTTTTAATTATTTTATCTTAATTTATCTAAATACTTATTAACTCAATATTAATAATAATTTTTAACTCAATATTAATTTTTAAAATAATTATTTTACCTTAATAACTATTAACTCGATATCATCAAAATAATTATTAACTCAATATTAATAATAATAATCTTTAAAATAATTCTTTTAACTTAGTTTTTTTTCCTCTCTCGATTTTTCGACTTCTCCATATTGTCATGCGAGTCCGAATGAAAAAAAATCAATTTTTGATATAAAAAAATGATTTTTAGGAAAAAGTGATTTTAAAAAAAGTGTTTTTCTTACGAAAAAGTGATTATTTATAAAAATAATAATTTTACACTGTCAATTTTTGATATTTTTCCAAAAAGAGCATTTTTCTAAGTTTAACAGATTTCACAGTATCACAAAATCACCAATTTCATCATACAATAACCAAAAGGGATTTATCCCAAATCCCATTCGTTCACCCAATTTCAATCGATAAACTTAACATTTAACAAACTATAATCAAATTGGATTTTCCCAAATCTCATTTGGTGACCAATATTTCAATCAATAAACATTATCGATTTAACAAACATAACCAAATGAGATTTTCCCAAATTTCATTTGATTACCGACCGTAATAAAGATATGTATCTAAAAACAATCAAATTCATATATATATATATATATATATATATATATATATATATATATATATATATATATATATATATATATATATATATATATATATAACATTATTGAGATATTACCATAGATCAAAGACAAAGGGGTTAAGGAAAATCTCATTTGGCTAAAATAACAAATACACAAAATACAGATTATGAAAACAAAATAGAATACGATCGATAAATAAAACAGGGTTATTACCTGACAAAAATAACTTCGAATAGAATTCCCTCATCCGGCTCTCCAACTCCCACGTCACACTTCCTCCAACGCGTCCTCCCCAAACAAGCTTCACAAGAACAATCTCCTTGCCCTGAAGTTGTGTCACATCTTTATCCTCAATATGAATAGGGAATGCTTCAACAGTCAAATTATCACGAACTTGCACATCATCCATCTGGATTACATGAGACAGATCATGAACATACTACCGGAACTTGCACATCATTTCTTCCGATAGTGGCTAGGGATCTAACAATTCCATCTACTCCAGGGGATTGGACTCTTATTGATGTTGTTTGAGGTTGTAAATGCCGTCTTCAAGCGTCTGGTTATGGCGGTGAAATACATCCATGGCGACACGCATTTCCGATAGGGTGTCGACATCACTGTTACCGCTGGTACCTTGTGGCATAGGGGATCGAGATCTCCTGTTAACCATGCGTGAAAATGGTTAGGTGTAAGAGTGGAGGGTAATAATAAGTATGGTGATGGTTATGAAGATGGTGTGACCCATGTTAGTTTTACTAGGGCCCCACGATGGGCTCCACTGTACTGGTCAAAAAGTACAGGTGTATGTGTTTGTCCTATAAGGGAAAAAGGACTCAGAGGCCTTAGTAGGTATATAATATTGTATGGTGGTTAAAGCTTTCCCATGGCTACTATAGGTAAAATAACATGGTCATCACAAGATGTAAAATATGAAGATGCACAATATGGGACAAGATGTTCTAGCATGAGTGCATCATCTGGCGCCAGTCTGTAAGCCAGGTTATGTGAGTAAATTTGTGCATGTGTTTGATTGGTTTCAAGGAGATTTGTCATTTATGAGTTATCATTTAGCAATATGTTTGTAAGAAATATTTTCTAAAAATATTGTCCAAGACCAAACCAAATGAGATCAAATCTCTTGGTGGACATTAATGTATAGAAAATCCAATATGTATCAACCTCAAATCTGCATTAAAACCAAATCTATTTGGTTTCAATTTATATGCCCAGACCCATGTGATATTTTTCTATATAATAAGATTCATTCCGAATAAAAACGTGTGTGCAAGAATTGAAGATCTAGTGTGTTAGGGTTTTATATTTGAGTCTTTGTACTTGTTGTTATTTGTGCACCTCTATAATGCATAAGTTTCAATCAAAGGCATAAATGTTTTTTGTCAGTTGGTTATAACTCAACAATCTTTAAACCTGTTTTATGTATTGATCACTAGGGTTAGTGATTAAGAGAAAGTGAGAGGGGCTCTTATATTTAGGGGGATTCCTAAATAAAAATGCATGAGTAGTATTAGGTAGATGGAATTGAACAAGGTTTGTTCATTTAAGACTAATTATACTAATACTATTGAGATTTGATTTCCTTTCTTGAGTTGGAAGCTCCTCAGACACAGGTGACGTTGCACCGAACTGGGTGAACATTCATGTGTGTTCTTTATTGCTTTCTCTTTGAATTACTATTATATGTTAATCTGTTTTAAACATTTTATACACATTGTCTTAGACAACGTGTCTAACGCATGTCCTACAAACTAACTAGAATTTCAATTGGTATCAAATCAGGCACCCTGTTCTTTTTGGGTGAGCTCCAAGGAAAGTATATTTTGGTAAAATGGACAATACTAAGGAAGGAGGACTAATCAATAGACAACATGTCTTGGATGACACCAACTATGATTATTGGAAAGCTAAAATGATTTCTTTCATTAAATACACTGTAGCGGTAAATTCATGACCATTAAGCTATGGATAAGCTAGACGTCAATAAAACCAGAGTCGCCGCCGCGCTTTTATTATTTCCAAAGGAAAAGGGAAAAGTACGAACAAAACCCAAAAGATAAGAAGTTTTCAAATCAAAACTAATAAAATGCCATAGATTACAAGTAAGGGGGTTGGTTACACAAAGGGAAGGTGTTAGCACCTAAAGTGTCATAGGTACTCCTAGGGAGCCCTTTCTTGTGTCCATATGTATTTTTGTACAAATGATGTTTGAAATAAATAGAATGGGGGGATGAGAAAATAATTCATTAATTATATTTTTGTGTTTGACAAGAACTTCGGGCTTGTGCCTACGTACGAACATAAAAATGAGGGATCAAAACCTCGTTGGTCGTGGTATCAATTTAAAAGTGGATGCATTGCTTTTAACAAGAATTTAAGTTTGAAAGGCACAAGGGCCTAAAATGGTTTGAATGAGTGTTAGTTCTTTTTGGATTTTGAAATTTTAAGTCAAGTATAGTTAAGTTCATTTACAAGTTTGATTAACAAAAAGTTTGAAAATGCAATGGCATAAGGCCAAAGTTTCTAGTTTGTAAAATTGGTCTAAGTTTAGAAAACAGACACAAACAAAGAAGATTTTTCAAAGGAGGAAGAGATTTTTGAAATTAAAGAGGTAGGGAGGAGATGAAGAGACTAATCCTAAGCATAAATTTAAAAGTTGAGAGTTGAAAAGATCTGACCAATGTGCTACAATCTAATAGACAAGAATGTCATATAGAGACCCAAATTTCCCTTGGACTTTAGAATCAAGCAACAATGCAATACACAAAATAGCGACTTGAAGAGCAATGTATCAAATAAAGATAGCCACATCCAAGCTTAGCAACTCCATAATCCTCTTCATATTTTGCCCATGTAGAAGATGAACTCCAAGATGGCATAAGTCACAGGTTCAAAATAACAACTCCATAATGATCATGTTGCAGATAAACTCAAATGGATCTTCACTATTGTATCAGATGAAGTTTCAATTTATAAGCACTTGGTTTCATGAAAGTTGGCATTGAAAAATTTCTTTGCATAGGGAGTGTTGCCTAGATTCTAAGTCCAATAGTCTCAGATCAAACCAACAATCCACACAACATATTTTTTAGAATTTTTGTTCTTATTATGTACATTAAGGTCAAAAGACCACCCAAACAATCACAATATACACAATCACAATATATCACAAAATATGGTCCAAGTGGACAAAGCGAAAATGACATTAACATAAACAATTTGAATGATATGAAGAATGGAAAATGAATAGAAGCTTAAAAATTAGAGTGCATTAAAAGTAAATGGATTGAAATTAAATGTTAGTTGTTAATGAGTTAGAAGTTAGTATTATTTTTGCTTTGCTTTTGTTTTAAGTCATTCTTTGGAGAACACACAACCCACTTATCACAAGCATGGACCCTTGAACCAAGACATCTTCCAAAGGAAGAAAAAAAGGCCAAGTTTCCACACAATACCATGGAAGGGGGGAGACTTACAATCTCACTAACTAGAATGCTATGCCTTTTTGTGTCAAAATTTAGCGCTATGTTAAGCAATCGTAATTGGACTTATGTAGAAGCCACAACTATTTGAGGTCGGGCAATAGAATTTTGGTGTTAATGCATGTTAGAGACATGGTATGATGAACTATACTCATGAAACATACCACACACAAAAAGAATATGCAAAGTGGGGGACCTAATCTCATCTATACTTATGTTGATTTTCTAATCAACTAGCCTTAGGATATTGAGATATCATAGGTCCATGACATGAACGCATCAAGAAGGGGATTGCGATGAAGAGGGAAGGGAAATGGATCAAACACAAATTGGACAAAGGAGGACTTTTACCAAGTTAAGATCATTCATTCATTTTGGGATATGGAACGTACATTCCATCAATCCCCTAAACCCAAGGATCTTAACCTAACAAAGTCAAATAAACATTGACCAAGGCCCAACAACACAAGTCAAACTCACAAAGTCAAATAAAATGGCTCTACACAATTAATTTAGCATTTAATCAATTAAAAATATGAAAAATAATGCATTAAATTAAATATGGTTGGTCAATTTCCTAAAACCTCATCAAAACACCAAAGAAATGGCCATGAGATTTATCATAGGTCAAACAAGGTTAAAGGACCTTGGAGAATTTTTTTCATAATTTTTGGAAACTTAAAAGTATTTTTAAACAATTAAAAATATTCATAAAATCAATTAAATCATGAAAAATATTAATAATGATCCAAAAAATAATTTTAATTCAGAAAATGAAAGAGGATTTTATTTAAATTTTTTGGGTGAAAGTCTCATATTTTTTGTATCAATATTAAATTTAATATGAATTAATGAAAATAAAAGGAATAAAATGAAAATCAATTAAATCAGAAAAACGTGGACCACTTGATCTCCCTCATTAATTGAGGTGGCAGATCAAATGGTGGAAAATGAGCATTCCATGATACGCTTGAGTCAGCGCGCCATACGTCTGGTATTCACAATGAGCGCTCAAGATTAAAACGATTTGAATTGATTAGATGGCTCTGGACCATGCCACCTCATTGCCGGAGCAAAGCCTCAGTCGTCTTCTCAGGCGACCCTGGCCGGACTGGTCCACTCATCACCATCATAAAAATGAAAAAAGAGGACATGATCTTAAAGAAAAAATGGCGTAGATCACGAATATCACCTCAATTTAACCTAACTCCAAGTATATTAAGAGATACACGAAGTTGAATTTTGAGGTGTATGAACTGAGTTGTTTCGATTTGACCTCAAAGCAACTCAATCTTCTTGCCTATATTGGTAGGACTTCAGACAACCAAGGATCCAAGAGAATTAATGAGAATTGAGAGAGAATCGAAGGAAAGAAAAATCTGGAAAAATACCTTCAATGCTATGCAGAACTGGATCTCTTTTGCTTCAATTCGTGCTTGATCTTGCTTATGGAGCTTGCAGAAGTAGATTAGGAATGGTACGAGGCTTTGGATCCTGGAGTTCTTGAATCTCTAAACAATGAGATTCAAACTCAAATTTCAAGTGAAATTTATCAGGTTTTCCTTTGAATTGTGAGGGTTTGAATGGTTGGAGGCAAAGCTGGTGCGCCAGGGTCCTTCAAACTGATGCAATGGACCTCTATTTATAGCAAAATGTAAGTGATATTTACACACTTGAAAATGCTTCCAAAATTGGCAATGTGAAGTGCATGCTTGCATGGGCATGTACAGGCCCATGAAGCAACTCAATTAGGTCAATGTAAGTGAAATGAAGTCTGAATGAGAATTGGATTGCAAGGCAAGAATGTTTTGATGTTTGAAGCATGATTCTTGCCAATTGATACATCCCTGTTCAAGCCATGCGCAGACCCCTCAAACCTTGTCCAAAATGAATGAATATGGACTCTTTGAAAAGGTTAGATCAAGAGGAACAACTCTTATATTGAACACTTTTCTATTTGAAGCTTGCATCATGATGAATTTTGAGGTGGAAGTTTAGAAATTTCAACATGTCAAAATATTTTCTAAGTGTCAAGCCACATGTTCAATTGTTCCACCTTGGCTAACTTTTTATGTGAGCTTCAAATGAGAAAAGTGTCTTTATAAAAGTTGTAGCTATTTCAAAAAAATTCAAAATGGTCACAAATTTTACATAATTTGGATTTGGGATGAATGAGTTATGCATTTTTCTAGTTGAGGAAAATCACTTGTTCAATGGTATTGGTCCAAAATGACCTATAATGTATCCTCATATCACATGCTCATAAAAGTTGAATTAACTCTTACTCCAAAATTAAAAGTTGAATTAGACACCTTAAATTTGATTGTGAAACTTGGAAATATTTCATCTCATAAAAAATGAGTAAGTTATGGCCTTGGGAAGTTGACTTTCAAATCAGGGTTTAGACAAAATGACCTATAATTTTTCAACATAAAAAATGACTTTCCAAGCAAAATTAGCTCTAGACCTAAACATGAAAGTTGTTTGTAATGTCATCTAGAGTAACTTTAATCTTGGAATCATTTTCATATGATAAAAAGTGTAGGAGATAGGGTCTAGGGGGACCCAGTTTTGGTCAGATTAATTCATCTAGCCAACCACCATCAACCAACTTGTTATCTTGCAATTCTCTTGACTTTTTAGACTCATGAGATATCACATATTCATAATATGATGAAATTTTAAGTGTCCCTTGAAGTATTTGATCAATTGGTGAAGAAGCTTATTAAAGAAGTTACTCAAGATACCTAGAGGAACTAGGGTTTCCAAGGCAAACCAACTCCAAACTCTTGAAGAAATCTTGATCAAAATAACATGTAGAGGTAATTGGGACTCATATATGATTCTTAAAGCCATTGTGGATCATTCCTTGGTTGAGCTCCTCTTAGCAATGATGGTCTTAAACCCTAGATGTGAACTTGATAGATCAATGGTGATCATGCCCTACCTACAAAAGAGTTAGACAAATGCAAAGACATATTTTTGGTATTTTAGTTAGTATATGATAAAATAAAAAGTATGATACAATCACATGGTGCTTGGTGATCTCTCCCAAAAGAAACCCAATAAATGAGGGGTAAGGAGGATGCCAAGGTATGGTCCCAATGCTAATGCATATGATGAGATAGCATGAGGGATCTTAGGGTCAAAATTGGGGTCTTACATACACGAAAAACAAAACATGGAAGGATATAATAAAATGTTGGAAACACCATGTGACTCCCTCTCAAGATGAAACATCAATCTTAAAGCCAAAAGCTAAGTGGTCTAATGCTGAAGATGAAGAAGCTCTTTTAAACTCCAAAGCCTTGAATGTTATATTCAATGGAGTGGACATGAATATGTTTAGATTGATAAACACATGTTCTAAAGCAAAAGAGGCTTGAGGGATCCTTAAAACGGCACATGAAGGCATATCAAAAGTTCGTATGTCAAGGTTGCAGCTCCTCACAACCAAATTTGAGAATCTAAGAATGAAGGAATATGAATTTATCTCAGACTTCAACATTCACCTTGGTAACATATCCAACAGATATTTTTCCTTGGGAGAGAATATGTTTGAAGAAAATTTGGTCAGAAAAATTCTCATATCACTACATAAGAAGTTTGATATGAAAGTTACAACTGTTGAAGAAGCTCAGGACTTAAGCATCATCAAAGTTGATGAACTCATTGATTACCTACAAAACTTTGAGATGGCTATAAATGATAGGTCTGAAAAGAAGAACAAGAGTATAGCCTTTGTATCCAACATTAAAGAAAATGAAGATAAAAAATGTGAGAAGGATACTAATGAAAGTCTCTTAGATGATATCCTTGCTAGAAAGTTTAAAAAAGCCTTGAAGATACTAGACATAAGATTGATGACAAATGTCAAAGACAAAGGGTCAGGAAACTTCAAGAACATTGGTTTCCAGCGCAAGAGCAAAGATGAAGACAAACCAGACAAAGGAAAAGGAATACAATGTCATGAATGTGAAGGCTTTGGTCACATTAAAGCCGAGTGTCCCGAATTTTTAAAGAAACTTAAAAAGGGAATGTTAGCTACTTGATCTGATGAAGATTATGAAGATGAGAATGGAGAAGAAATAACTAGTAATATGATGACATTCACTGGAAAACATGAGTCTGATTGTAATTCTAATGATGAAGACATCTCTGATGAAGAGTTACCTAAAACATACAAACATTTGTACATCAAGTGGGAGGAAGCATGCATGGTAGGATCGAAACATAAGAAAAGTATAAGTACTCTCCTTCAGGAAAAAGAGAAACTTGTTTCAACCACCGTTGGTCTAGAAGAGGAGGCCACCATGTTAAATTCCAAACTAGAAAATATGACAAAATATGTTCATATGTTGAACAATGGTTCAAATATGCTGGATGAAATTATGGAATTTGGGAAGATGTCTAGGAATATGATTTTACTACAACTCCATGAGAAAAGAAACAAAAGTTCCCACTGAGAAGTTTGTTCCCCCTTAGAAGAAAAATGAGTTTCTAATGGTGAACCATATGTCTCAACAACCTGCCCGACATATGTACCATCAATACAGAGGAAACAAGAACTCTTCTTGGAAATGTCATCATTGTGGAAGATATGACCATATAAGGCCATATTACTATAAATTTTATGGATATACTCAACCATATAGTTAACCAAGGCTCGACAGAAAAAGAGGCAAGTTTAAGACCCCAATTTTGTCCCTAAGATCCCTCATGGCATCATATCATATCATTGCATTGCCTCAAGGATCATTGTACACCTTTGCTTGCTTCCCTGTGGGTGGGTTCTCTTTTGAGAGTGGTTCTTGATCACCAAGCATGTTTAGCATTTATATATCATTGCTTTTCATTTGATTACTAACCAAAAGTACAAAAATATTGTCATCTAACCTTGTTACTTGCAGATGAAGCAATTAGGTCAAGCCAGTCACAGGCAAGCATTGAGCTATAGATGGTGGTCATTCTGAAGAATTTGGGCATCATGATCATTCACAAGAGTTCATATGAACCATGACATCATTTTGAATCAAGATCTCAAGTGGTAGAGGCTTGGATTTCATCTGAGCATAGCTAGGTCAGCTGAAACCCTAGCAAAGTCAACACAAGTCAACTGTGCATTCAATCATGGATTTGAAGATGGGAGATGGTTAGAGAGGCCTCATTCATGTCCATACAAGCCTCATATAACATGTCAAACATCATCAATGGAGAATTTGAGGTCAGACAAAAAGTTTCCAAAAATAGTAAGTGACCTGTAATTTCAAACTGCCAAAAATGGAAAGGTCTTCTCCTCAAATTTACATCATCAAGAAAGCTTCAAATCAAATTTTGTCCAACATGAAAGTTGAAGATCTTGCTCTCACCTTTCCAAAAAGTCCAAGAACACCCATTTCTCATTTGTGGTTGGCAAGTTATGATCAAATCATTGTCAATGGATTTTGAACTTCAACAAGGCATAACTTTTGAACCAAAAGGCCAAATCATGTGGTTCTTTTTGGAGCATTTCTCTCTTGATCCCTGTTAGATGCCCAAAAGTGCTTATTTGAGCTATCATATATGGGCATCTTTCACTCTTTTTCCTTGCTAAAATTGTCAAAACCACATTTGTTTTACATGGAACGCATTACATTGATAAACAAGCTTGGTGCCTTTGATTTGTGTGTTATTGTGCAGGAAAGACATGAACTAATTGAAAATGAAGACACAAAGAAATTGGCAAAGGAACCAAAGAATACAAGCATTTCATCTGCCTGCTCGCTAGGCGAGGCTGTGGCGAAGCTTTGGTTCGCTAGGCGAGTTCCAGGCGAAAAGCTCCAGTAAATTAGCAAATTAATTCGCTAGGCGAGCTCAAGGCGAATGTGGTAGCGAATTCATTCTGTTTTGGTGAAAAAACACAGCCAGCACTCACTCACTAGGCGAAGCTCTAGCGAGTCCCCAGCGAGCATTCCAGTAGCAAAACCTCTCAACCTCGCTGGGGCGAAGGTTGAAGCGTGTCCTTCGCTAGGCGAAGGTATGTTCGCTAGGCGAACATCACAGTTCAGCAAGCCCTGTTTTCTCTGGGCGCAGGGGCCTTTTGTGCCCATTTTAGACCCTCGCTAGGCGAGCTATTCTGCTCGCCTAGCGAACATGACAGACCAGCTGAGGTCTATAAGTAGCAGGTGCCACTTTTGAGCACCATACCTCATTTTTACCAACTTTTCCATTTCTGTACTTTTTCTAGATATTTTTGCAGCATTGTTTTAGGAGCTTTTATGCCCTAATTTCCATTTCTCTTCATCTAGCAACCATCTTCCACAAAAAGAAGGTGGATTCCCATCCAACTTCGATTATCCGACTTGGATGTTGATCAACCTTCTTTCCTTACTTGCCGACCAAGCTACCATGAAAATGAGTAGCTAAGTCATCCATTTGTCAAGGTTAGATGTAGGTGATTACTAGCTTTGTGTGTAAATGTAAGGATCCTCATATGTAAACTCTTTAACGGTAAATATATGATGAAAACTTTGTTTCTATTTAAAACTCTTTGTGTTGGTTTATGATCGAGAGATGTTTACCGACTCTTGACCTAGGTTTTCATCCAAACTTGTTTGTTAGCTAGAGATAGTAACGAATGATTTTGTTCACCATAAGGTTGAACCAAAAAGTTGTCATTTTGATAGATTGTGTTCGAGAGAAACAATGGATCAAAATGGCAAAACTCACAATATGTGTTCGAGAGAAACATTTTGAGAGGACTTTGTGAAATGATTTATCATCTAAAGGAGTTTATAAGATTGTTGACCGAGCAAATACATGCAAAGTGATCATTGAAACCTAACTTTGACAATATTTCTCATATTAATCAAAACATAACTTTTACCGCAATTAATTACTTTTTATGCAAGATAACTCGATTAAAATCAAAACCCTATTGTTACATTAAGTTAAGATTAAAACAACCATCGAACGGCGGCGATATCTTACAATCTCTGTGGATACGATAACAAAAACCCGACACGAAATATACATTTCAACAAAATGGCGCCGTTGCCGGGGATTGTAAATTGATATTGCGAGCATCGCAATGGTTGTTTAAGTTTTAGCTTGTGAATTTTTGACTTGTGCTTGTAATTTGTTTGGTTTAGTGTGCAGCTTACGTTTTATGCGAGGGCAAATCCCTGTGGACGAACTTCTTTTTGATCCTGAGATCGAGAGAACCGCAAGGAGGCTCAATAGCAAAACGAGACGTAAGAGGCAACAGGCTAGACAACGCCAAGAGCAAGGAGAAAGTTCTTCAACCACAAATCCACACCCATTCATACCAAACATGGAGCCACAACCACCACCACCTATTTCTACTCCATGTATCAATAGTCCAAGGAACACCGCTCAGTTTGCCAACCAAACAGGAAGGCAAGCTGAGATGAAGACGAGAACTCTGAATTTATTATATGGGAGTCCATTCACTGGAATGGACCATGAAGACCCATTTGCTTTTCTCACAAAATTTTATGAGATAGCATTGGCTGCCGGAGTGGATCAGGCTCAGGAGCTTCCGTTGTTCAGACGATTATTTCCCCACGCTTTGCTCGGTAAAGCAAAGGATTGGTATCTTGATCAAACACCAGCCGTAATGACAGACTGGAACGTGTTAGAAGAGAAATTCATTGAAAGATTTTTCTCCCATAACCGATTCATGGAATCAAAGACGGCCATCTCGGTGTTCTCTCAAGGAACCAGTGAATCTTTGAATGAAGCGTGGGAGAGATTCAAGTCCATGCTTAGGAAATGTAAAGGGCATGGATTTGATGAATTAACTCAAATCCATATCTTCAGAAATGGACTTCAACCAAACTGCAAAACGTTGTTGGATGCCACCTCGGGTGGCTCGTTGATGTCAAAAAGTGCCGAAGAAGCCACCAACATTATCAATCGAATGGCTTTGAATGATCTTCAGAGTCAAAGTCGTGGAAATTCTTTGAAGAAGGCGGGAGTGCTTGAGTTAGGGACGAATGATGCCATCCTAGCCCAAAACAAGCTCATCTCACAACAAGTGGAACTCTTAACGCAACAAATCAAAGAGTTAAGAGAACCGTCAAAAGCTAAACAAATAGCTTGTTGTGAACTTTGTAAAGGTGAACATGACACCGGATTTTGTCCACCTCCCGGTTTTGACGAAGTAAACTACATGGCCAATCAACGGGACTATCAACCGAGACAACAACAACCTTATCAACCGCACCCTCAACAACAACAACAACAACAACAATTCCAAGGGAACCAAGGGTTCCAACCTAGAAGCAACTATTATCATAACCAAGGTTATGGAGGTGGTTCTTCTAGCCGTCAAAACCCTCCCCAAAATCCGTATCAACCTCAACAACCGCCGGTCGTCAATTCTAAATTGGAAGAGACATTGACGCAATTCATGCAAATGTCAATGGCCAATCAAAAGAGTAATGACGCGGCCATAAAAAATCTTGAAACTCAAGTTGGGCAACTTGCCAAGCAACTCGCTGAACAACAAACCGGTCCTTCTTTTTCGGCTAATACGCAAACAAATCCTAAGGAGCATTGTAAGGCGATTATGACGAGAAGTGGGAGGGAGTTGGGTAGTGAGAATGAAAAAAGAGTTGAGAGTGAACAAAGAGAGAAAGAGAAGGAGATTGAGGAGGAAATAGTGGAGGAAAATGTTGATGGTGAAATAGGAGTGTGGAGTGATGAGGAAGTAGTTGAAAAGAATAAAAATAATGGTGAAGTTGAAAAAGAAAAAGGTGTGGAGATTGAGGAAAATAAAAGTGATGAGGTAATAAGGGAGGTAGTGAGGAAGCCTAGATGGAAAAGTGCTAGAATTGCAAAGGGAAAGGAGGTAGTGAGCGCTACTCCGGTCCAAAATCTTCCTTATCCTCATGCTCCTTCCAAAAGGGAGAATGAACGGCATTACGCCCGGTTCATGGATATTTTTAAACAGTTGCAAATCAACATTCCGTTTGCTGAAGCCTTGGAACAAATGCCAAAGTATGCCAAATTCATGAAGGACATACTAACCAAAAAGCGGAGGTATACGGAACCGGAGACCATCGTCCTTGATGCGAGCTGTAGTGCCATTATTCAAAGGACGCTTCCTAAGAAAGAGGTTGATCCGGGAAGAGTTACATTACCGGTTAAAATTGGTGATGTGTATGTCGGAAAGGGACTTATTGACTTGGGGTCGAGCATTAATCTTATACCTTTGTCAATTATCAAGAGGCTTGGCAACATCGAGATTAAGTCCATCCGAATGACATTGCAATTGGCGGATAAGTCGACGACCCATCCTCATGGCGTAGCCCAAGATGTGTTGGTGAAGGTCGACAAATTCTTTTTCCCGGTGGATTTTATTGTAATTGATATGGAGGAAGATGATGATGCTCCGCTCATATTGGGCCGACCATTCATGAAGACCGCAAGAATGATGATAGATGTCGATGACGGTTTAATGAAGGTGCGGGTTCAAAATGAGGAAGTCACATTTGATCTATTCGAGGCGATGAAGCATTCCAAGGATAGAAATGATAGCTTTCGCATCGATGTGATCGAAGACGCTATTATAGAGGTTTCAAAGCATATTCATGAGATATCTCCTATGGAGTTAGCTCTTGACGACTCATTGGAGGTTTTCACTGTTGAAGAGGAGCTAGCTCTTGAGGAATGCTTAAAGGAACTTGATAGTTTGGAAGACCTACAACCGTGGGAAGTAGAGGAAGAAAACTTGAAGAAGGAGGTCATTGACGAGAAAGCGCCAATTGAATTAAAAGAGTTACCTTCGACTTTGAAATATGTGTTCCTAGATGAGACCGAGGCAAAGCCGGTCATCATAAGCAACCTCTTGACAAAAGAAGAAGAAGCCCGTCTAATCATTGTGCTAAAAACCAATCAAGAAGCTATGGGTTGGACTCTTTCCGATCTAAAAGGAATTAGTCCATCCTATTGTATGCACAAGATTTTGATGGAGGAAGATTTTAAGCCGGTGGCTCAACCACAACGCCGCTTAAATCCTACGATGAAGGAGGTTGTAAGAAAGGAAGTGGTGAAGCTATTGGATGCGGGAATGATTTACCCGATCTCGGATAGTCCGTGGGTTAGTCCCGTGCACGTGGTTCCGAAGAAGGGTGGAATGACCGTAATCCGAAATGACAAAGACGAATTGATCCCGACTAAAGTTGCCACGGGGTGGAGAATGTGTATAGATTATAGACGGTTGAATACCGCGACTCGTAAGGACCATTTCCCACTCCCATTTATGGATCAAATGCTTGAAAGACTATCGGGCCAACAATACTATTGTTTTTTGGACGGCTACTCCGGGTACAACCAAATTGCGGTTGACCCGGTTGATCATGAGAAGACGGCTTTCACGTGTCCGTTTGGAGTGTTCGCATACAGAAAAATGCCCTTTGGGCTGTGCAATGCACCGGCGACCTTCCAACGATGTGTCCAAGCCATTTTTGCCGATCTGATAGAGAAAACAATGGAAGTCTTCATGGATGACTTCTCGGTATTTGGTGGGACGTTTAGTCTATGCTTGGCAAATTTGAAGACGGTGTTGGAAAGGTGTGTGAAGACCAATTTGGTGCTAAATTGGGAAAAGTGTCACTTCATGGTGACCGAGGGGATTGTGCTAGGCCACAAAGTCTCTAAAAGGGGGCTTGAAGTGGATAGAGCTAAGGTTGAAGTAATTGAAAAATTACCCCCTCCGGTGAATGTGAAGGGCATCCGTAGCTTTTTGGGGCACGCGGGGTTCTACCGGCGCTTCATCAAGGACTTCTCAAAGGTGGCTAAACCTTTGAGCAATTTGCTCGCCAAAGACCAGGTATTTCTCTTCACCGAAGATTGTTTGCAAGCTTTTGAGGTTTTAAAAGAAAAATTGGTTACCGCTCCAATAATAGTCGCTCCCGATTGGAATGAAAATTTTGAACTAATGTGTGACGTGAGTGACTATGCTGTTGGAGCGGTACTTGGCCAAAGAAAAGACAAAACTTTTCATGCGATACATTATGCGAGTAAGGTTCTTAACGAGGCTCAAATAAATTATGCCACAACGGAAAAAGAACTACTCGCAATAGTGTATGCGCTAGAAAAGTTTAGGTCCTATCTTATAGGGTCTAAAGTCGTTGTGTATACCGACCACGCGGCGATTAAATATCTGCTAACCAAGCCGGATTCGAAGCAAAGGCTCATCCGTTGGATCCTCTTGTTACAAGAATTCGATGTCGAAATCAAAGACAAGAAGGGGTCGGAAAACTTGGTAGCGGATCATTTATCCCGCTTAGTGAATGTCGAGGTTACCGCATCTGAAAAGGAAATCCGGGAAGAATTTCCTGATGAAAAATTGTTTAAGGTTCAAGTTAGGCCGTGGTTTGCAGACTTTGCAAACCACAAGGCTAGTGGTTTTGTGCCTGCCGACCTAACTTCGAACCAAAAGAGGAAGTTCCTTTCGGATGCGAAGTATTATGTTTGGGATGACCCATACTTGTTTAAGTTGGGTAGCGATAACCTGTTAAGGAGATGCGTAACTGGTGATGAAGCCCAGAGCATCCTTTGGCATTGTCACAACTCGCCTTATGGCGGACATTATAATGGGGTTAGAACGGCCACTAAAATTCTTCAATCAGGATTTTATTGGCCAACTATTTTCAAAGACGCACATATCCATGCGCAAAGTTGTGACAGCTGCCAAAGAAGCGGTGGGATAGGTAAGAGAGATGAGATGCCTCTCCAAAATATCCAAGAAGTGGAAGTGTTCGATTGTTGGGGCATAGATTTTGTAGGACCTTTCCCACCCTCTTATGGGAATGAGTACATGCTTGTTGCTGTTGATTATGTCTCTAAGTGGGTTGAGGCGATTGCCTCACCTCGGGCGGATGCCAAAACGGTGATAAAATTTTTAAAGAAAAACATATTTTCCCATTTTGGAACCCCCCGAGTGTTGATAAGTGACGGAGGGTCACACTTTTGCAATGCACCTTTGGAAACTATTTTAAAACATTATGGTGTGTCGCATAGGGTGACAACTCCGTACCACCCTCAGGCTAACGAGCAAGCGGAGGTCTCTAATCGTGAGATTAAGAGAATCCTAGAAAAAACCGTGTCTAATTCTAAAAAAGAGTGGTCCCAAAAATTGGACGAAGCATTATGGGCCTACCGTACGGCCTTTAAAGCTCCAATTGGCCTAACTCCGTTTCAATTGGTATTTGGTAAAACTTGCCATTTGCCGGTTGAATTGGAGCACAAGGCCTTGTGGGCCCTAAAGTTTTTAAATTTTGAACATGAGTTGGCCGGTAACAAAAGGAAAGTACAACTACTTGAGTTGGAGGAGATGCGCAATGCCGCATACCACTCAAGTTGGTTGTACAAGGAAAAAGCAAAGAAGTATCACGACAAGAAGATCCGTAACAAAGAATTTGCGCCCGGACAATTGGTCCTATTGTTCAACTCCCGGTTGAAGTTGTTTCCCGGGAAGTTGAAATCAAAATGGTCCGGGCCATTTCGGGTGAAAGAAGTAAAAGAGTACGGGGCCATTGTCATTGAAGACATGGATAAGAAAGATGGTTGGACCGTGAATGGCCAACGATTGAAAGTGTATCTCGGCGGTCATGTGGATCGCGAGAGTTGTGCTCAGCCGCTCGATGCTCCTCTGTGAGCATCGCACCGTCGAGCTTAGCCGACGTTAAACAAGCGCTAGTTGGGAGGCACCCCAACATTGTAAGTATTTACTGTTTTATGTTTTATGTTGTATTAAGTACACTGTGCTAAACCCATGCTGGATGACTTGCAAGTGCTGCATTTGCCATTGCACTTGCTGTCATGCTCGCTTGCAGCTCGCTAGGCGAGGCAGTAGCGAGCAAGCTCGCTACCTGCTCGCTAGGCGAGGCAGCAGCGAGCGCTGCAGTACTGTTTACTATTTAAATCTCAGCAGGGCCATTTTGCCCAAACCTTCAAAAAAATTTCTGAACGACTCTGCTGAGGATTTTGTGCTAGGCTTCTCAAACTCTCTCATTTGCATCTTTATCACCAACACTCGCTCGTTTCGGTCGATTGCGAACTCATCTCACTTCACATTTCCAAATCCGTGTAACTAAGGTTTGCCCTACTACATTTGTCTTTTTGTTAGAACTCTTAATTTCCAAATGTGTATGACAAATAGGATGAGTGTGGTATGGGAACATTGAGGTTGCATGTGGTATTTTGGAGTTTGCAATTTTAGAGAGATTTAGGTTTTCAAATTGGGGATTTAGTGTTACTTTAGGTTTTGCATGCAATTAGGCAATCCCCAATAGCATAGAACGATTAATTTTCATGAGAAATCATTAGGTTCTGATGTGGGAACCATTAGAGTACGGGTATTGGGGGAAACATCTTTGAAAATGCAGAAAATCCCAAAACCCGTAAGGTTCGCTAGCACTCGCTAGGCGAACCTGGGACGAGCGTTCGCTGCCACTTCGCTAGGCGAAGCAGCAGCGAGCAAGGCAGTATTTTAAACTTTGCTTTGATGACTAATCTGTTGTTTGGTGTGTGTTGTTTCTTTGTATATTTTGCAGATGGAGTCTAGATCTGGAGCTGGTAAGAAAAGAAAGGGAACATCTACTTCCAGGACCGTGCCGATTCAATTCGATACCGACAAGTTTGTCGGTCCAAAACAGGCTGCACGGTACATAGCTCTGGAGAAGCGAAAAATACTTCCTGAGAAGCGCTTTCTGATCAACCCACAGGGCACTTACAGAACTTTCGCCGGGTTGATAGACGCCAAGAAGTGGGATAGGTTGATAAGTCCCTTAGAGCATTACGACATTGCGATAGTGCGGGAGTTTTATGCTAACGCACTGCCCGACGACGACGAGCCCTTTACTTGGGTCTCTAGAGTTGCTGGGCGTGCAATTCCATTTGACCGGGATGCTATCAACCGAGTCCTAGGGGAACCGCTCCAGCTGGGAGCTGACCAGAGAGACCAATACCACACCGACCTCAGGCTTCACAGAGATGTCCCTGCCATTACCGCCGACCTCCTTTTACCTGGGAAATCGGTTGAGCCGAACCCATCTGGGGTTCCAGTGCGGTATCACCGGGAGGACATGACTCCCATGGCTCAGCTGATACTGCTCTTGGTTTTGACCAACATCCAGCCCAAATCACACACCTCTACTGTGCCGATCCCAGTGGCACATTTGGTCCATTCCATCCTCACAAATGTTGAGATTGATGTGGCGAGGATAATCGCCAATGAGCTGAAGGCTGTGGTTGAGAGCGGGCTTAAGTCAGGGGCTCGTGTTAATTGTCCCTTGGCTTTCCCGTGTTTGATTATGAGCTTATGTGTTCAGGCTAGGGTGAGACTTCCGTCTCGTGGGCAGGTTAGGATCCCGGCACCTATCGATGATAGGTATGTGGCTAAATATTGTAGGCCAAAGACTACCGGTGGCAGTGCTGCCTCAGGAAGTACTAGGGCTACTGATGGTCCTAGTGCTTCTACTCCCGGGCTTGATCCCTACCTACGAGCGGTGTGTGACTACAGTTTTGAGTGGATGGCAGCATCCCAGCGAGCTATGATTGATATGCACAACAGTATGCAGAGGTTGGAACTGCAAGGTAATGACCCCTCCGGTGCTCGAGCATTGTTAGCGCGTGAGCAGTTTATGCTTAACGCTAATTGGCCTGTGGACAGGCCAGTCTATGGTGAGGGGGTGGACGCTGATGCTGATGATGATGATGTTGATGATGAGGCTACCGGTTCTGATGCCGGTAGTGAGGAGGAGTCCTGAGCCCTTTGTGGGTTAAGTTTTTGTGTGTTTTTAGTTTTTATGTTATTTCTATTTGTATCTTCGGATTTTGTATTTTGACCATGGTGTTGTACTATTGGGGTGTTTTGTCCCCCACGAACAAATTTATATTTTCAGTAATGATATTTAGTTATGTTTTTAATTTTGTGTGTTTAATAAATTTTTGGTTGATTGAGTGGCAAACCCTTCTAGATTGGTTGCTCCTCAAGAAGTACCCAATGAAGGTGCATCCGAGCTTGGATGGCAATGATAAGAATAAACAAGTGAATGAAGCTAAGGTACATGGTTACCGTCGGCTAGAATTTTAGAATGCATTAGGAACTTTACTCTTTTTGGTAAATTGAATATTGTCTTTTTGCAACATAATTGAATGAATGCTTCATCTAGAACTTAAAACCACAAATTGTGAGGAAACCTCCATTGTACACTTAAATGCTGGATTCTAATAAGTTTTGTTGATTCATGTGATTCATTCTTTGTCTTTTATTATTGTGAAATTGTGGAAGCAATTAGAAATGATCAAGGCACTTGTTTTCTTTTGAGCACAACTACATCCAAAAACAACTTACCTGTGAGCAGAGAGAGTATTTGTTAACCCCTTTGAGCCTAAACAGTTGAATCTCGGCTTGAAATAAAGCGAGATCTCAAAAATCTTTTTTTACAACCCGGAAAATCTTGATTATTGTTCTTTTGCCGTAAAAAGTTAAGAGCATTCACTTAGGGTGTGGAAGAAATAAGTTGGGGAGAACGAAAAAGAATTGGTAAGTACCACAACTCTTGAAAAAGAAAAGAAAAACCGAGCAAGCATAGAAAAATATATGTATAGAAAATATAGAAAAGAAACATCTGTTTGTATATATGATATGAAAGAAAAGAACAAAAATAAAAGAATGAAAATGAATGTTTGCTTGGAAGAAAAAAAAATAAAAATGGAGTTGTGGAATATGTGTTGTGAAGGTTTCAAATAAGAAACAAAGGAAACAAAAGTCGAGTAGTGTGAATAATACTGTGAATGTCTCTTTTGCATCGGCACTTTCGTTTCAATGGCCTTAGAAATGACCCTTGTTTGTTAACCTAACCAAGCTTCAACCGAAAAGCCCTTAGTGATCTTTATGCTTCCACAGTACCATTTTTAATTGTTAGACATTGTATGAATCTATTTGTTATCTTCATTATTTGTTAGTGAGTGAGATTAGCCCCGCGGTTGCAAACGCGCAAAATCTTCATTCCTTATTCGAAGAGGAGAGATAGGATGATTCATTCAGAATAGTATTGTTGTAGATAGATAAATATTTTGCATTGCTATTTAAGTTTTAGTTCTTATGTATTATTTTATTCGAACCGTTGGGAACTTGTATTTGCTGATTTCGCTTGTGTTTGAGTCGTTTATCCAACTTCGGAGAAACCAGTTTCTTAAAGCAAATCCTCTTGTCCTTCAAGAGGCATACTTTGCTTGAGGACAAGCAAGAATCTAGTTGGGGAGAGTTGTTAGATGCCCAAAAGTGCTTATTTGAGCTATCATATGTGGGCATCTTTCATTCTTTTTCCTTGCTAAAATTGTCAAAACCACATTTGTTTTACATGGAACGCATTACATTGATAAACAAGCTTGGTGCCTTTGATTTGTGTGTTATTGTGCAGGAAAGACATGAACTAATTGAAAATGAAGACACAAAGAAATTGGCAAAGGAACCAAAGAATACAAGCATTTCATCTGCCTGCTCGCTAGGCGAGGCTGTGGCGAAGCTTTGGTTCGCTAGGAGAGTTCCAGGCGAAAAGCTCCAGTAAATTAGCAAATTAATTCGCTAGGCGAGCTCAAGGCGAATGTGGTAGCGAATTCATTCTGTTTTGGTGAAAAAACGCAGCCAGCACTCACTCGCTAGGCGAAGCTCTAGCGAGTCCCCAGCGAGCATTCCAGTAGCAAAACCTCTCAACCTCGCTGGGGCGAAGGTTGAAGCGTGTCCTTCGCTAGGCGAAGGTATGTTCGCTAGGCGAACATCACAGTTCAGCAGACCCTGTTTTCTCTGGGCGCAGGGGCCTTTTGTGCCCATTTTAGACCCTCGCTAGGCGAGCTATTCTGCTCGCCTAGCGAACATGACAGACCAGCTGAGGTCTATAAGTAGCAGGTGCCACTTTTGAGCACCATACCTCATTTTTACCAACTTTTCCATTTCTGTACTTTTTCTAGATATTTTTGCAGCATTGTTTTGGGAGCTTTTATGCCCTAATTTCCATTTCTCTTCATCTAGCAACCATCTTCCACAAAAAGAAGGTGGATTCCCATCCAACTTCGATTATCCGACTTGGATGTTGATCAACCTTCTTTCCTTACTTGCCGACCAAGCTACCATGAAAATGAGTAGCTAAGTCATCCATTTGTCAAGGTTAGATGTAGGTGATTACTAGCTTTGTGTGTAAATGTAAGGATCCTCATATGTAAACTCTTTAACGGTAAATATATGATGAAAACTTTGTTTCTATTTAAAACTCTTTGTGTTGGTTTATGATCGAGAGATGTTTACCGACTCTTGACCTAGGTTTTCATCCAAACTTGTTTGTTAGCTAGAGATAGTAACGAATGATTTTGGTCACCATAAGGTTGAACCAAAAAGTTGTCATTTTGATAGATTGTGTTCGAGAGAAACAATGGATCAAAATGGCAAAACTCACAATATGTGTTCGAGAGAAACATTTTGAGAGGACTTTGTGAAATGATTTATCATCTAAAGGAGTTTATAAGATTGTTGACCGAGCAAATACATGCAAAGTGATCATTGAAACCTAACTTTGACAATATTTCTCATATTAATCAAAACATAACTTTTACCGCAATTAATTACTTTTTATGCAAGATAACTCGATTAAAATCAAAACCCTATTGTTACATTAAGTTAAGATTAAAACAACCATCGAACGGCGGCGATATCTTACAATCTCTGTGGATACGATAACAAAAACCCGACACGAAATATACATTTCAACAATCCCTACTATCATAATCATGCATCACATTTCATCATTTCTCATTACAAAAATATCTCATTTTTCACTTGAATTAATTTGAATTTTTGGAGGGAAAATATCCATTTGAAAAGTATGCATTATTTTCACTTCAAACCAATTTCATATGCATCAAAACAGAATTTGCAATGCATTTCCAAGCCAAATTCGCACTGTTCCATTGGCCATGTGTGCATAAGGGTGATTTTGACAATTTGCATAAACACCTTCATTTTGCTTAATCTAAGGGTTTTGCTTAATTGTGATTAGTGAACATGATTAACATAGGGTATATATTCCTAATCATAACAGAAATTCAGGGAACGACACTTCACAAATTCAGATCTCAAATTTTTGCTCTCACTTTTCTCTCAATTTTTTCTCTCAATTCTTGAAGCAACTTGCATTGTTCTTGCTCTGTTCATCATCAAGCATCATCACTGAGTAGAATTCAAGCTAGATCCAGGTGAATCCGTGCATATTGAAGCTGTTTCAAGCAAGAGTTCATCAATGGTGAAGTCTCAAATTCGTGGATTCAAAGCCAATTAAGCATCAAAGATCCTTCCATTCACTCATACAAGGTTGCTAGGATACGATTGGAGCATTGCCAGGACCTGGAACACTTGAAATCGAAGGCTGCTCTACAAGAGGTGTGAATTCGATCCTCTCTTTTCTTAAATTCATCATGTGATATTTGTAGAGCTTGCTTGTGTGGTGATTCTGAGCCAAAAATCATTTGATTCCATGCTATATTGAGAGAGTTTCGTGGATTTAAAGTTTTATGTTCAAAAGTTGATTTGCTCGATCCATGCTTATGATGTTGTTATTTGATGAAATGCGTGTTGATTCGTGTTGTGTGATGTTAGATCTTCATGAATATATGCTCAATTCATGTTTCTGGATGTTTTCAATTTTTCTGGAAAAATGATGATGAAGATCATGAGGATCTTCATCGTGTTCATATATTGCTGGAAATTTCCTGCGGATTTTACCGCAACCTTCATCGCGATTGCTGTGACTTTTCCTGTGGATCCAGGAGCTTTACCTGCGGATTTCTCGTTGCATGCATGCACGTGTGGTTAGGGTTTAGGTTAAACGACGACGTTTAGGCTAGCGCGCGCTTTTCATTTCAAAATCCGCCTGGCTTCGATTCCCCGCTCCATCATTTCCAATTAAGCCTTATGCATTTTATTTCATATGCTTCATCCATGTTCACATGCTACTTCATATGTTTTTTTTAATTTTTCTCTCCATTAAAAAATTCATAACTCAAAAAATACACATCCAATTCACATGAGATTTTTTGTGCAATATTCCTTGTAATGTCTACTATTTTTTGGATATTTTTCCAGAATTTGTGCTCGGTTGGATTTAAAATTTTCCTAGGGTTTGTTCATGCTTATGTCTTCTTGCACCTTACTTGCTATTTTGGTTGTGAAATAATGATGCTTGATCCAATGAAGCTGAAAATTTACATGCTTAATCTAGACACTTTGATGAGCATTTTGGCCTTGAGTTTGCTATTTTTGCATTTCTTTTTTGTGAGATATGATATGATCATTGGAGGTGTGACAATGTGTGTCACACCATTTCTTGTCCAATTTGCTGATTTTATTTACCATGCCATATGAACTTCAATTAATATGATTTTTTGCATGTTGATTCTTCTGGATGTTAAGTTTGATCATGATTTTTTGTGGATTTTTTTGAGGGCATTTCCAATTTGTTTGAGATTTTCTTTTCTGATTGGTCAAGATTGGAATTTTGTTGAGTGTTGAACTTAGATGATTTGTGAAATTCTTATGCCTTATCATATGAGCTTGAAATTTCGTACATTGATTCTTAACATGTTGAAATGTATCTTGGCTTTGGTTTGAGTCATTTATCTTATGTCATTTCTGTTTTAGGATTGCCTTAAGTTGATGCACCATTTGTGGTCTTGTTTGAACTTGTTTGTGCATACCTTGACTTGATGATTTTAATTGACTTGCTTATACTTGTCCAAATGCCATGATTTTTGGTGTGCTGATCATTTGATGTGTCCTGTTTAGACATGATTTTTCTTGAGATTTATTGAGACATTTTGGAATTAACATGCTTGTGATCATTCTGTTTGCATCTTTGAGCTTCCAACTTGCATGCTTTGACATGATTTGTTTATGAAATGAAATTGGTTGATGCTTTTGATATGAGACCACTTGGATATTGTTCTTGATTGATTAATCTTGATTCTTGTCAATTTTCATGTTCTGTTTTAAATATTTTCCTCATCTTTGACCCTTGGCTTTGGCCTAAGGGTTTACCTCTCATGTTTGAAGCTTTGTTTCAGGTTGCACATGCAAGTTACACAATTGATGATGCCTCATCTTGAGAACATTTGATATTTGCTTTTGATTACTAATGTGTGTTTTGTAGGTTGAAGTTGATTCAATTGGGATTGACTTGTGGCTTATGCCTTTGCCTATATTGGTTGTCTGTTGCATTAACTGTTGGTTGATTGTCTGTATAGTATACTGATTTGTTTGAGGTTTCCACGGGTACCTTAGTTGCTATAGTTCCTTTGTGAACTTGCTTTTGCTTTGCTTGATAGCTTAAGCATTGAGGTATAACATCTCTTCTTCATGTAGTCTGGAAGACCTGGCTTGTTACTTGGCCAGGCACCTATCTGAAGTCCTCCTTAAGAGGCAATGTTTGTGATTGTTTACCTTTGTCCCCAAGCAGGAAAAGTCCTTTTGATAAGGCAATTGGTAGATAAAAGAGATGTGTAGTCCATCTCCTACTATTCTGTGTGTCATCCCTTTGCTCACATTACATGTTGTAGCATTGTGGATCTTACCCCAAGATCTATAGAGTCATTAACTTGTGGAGAGAGTTCCAACTTTCTGAACTCCCACACCTACTATCATTCAATGCTCTCCCTGACCAGGGATAAGATTAATGAGGCACACCCCTCATATCCTTTCATCTGCTTCACCTTAACTCTCAATGTTAAGGTTAAGAGCACTACTTACCCCATTCCAGTTGACTTTAAAGTCTAACCCTTGCTTGAGCCTAGTTGCTTGGATATAGTGTGTGCTAAATGACTTTGTTTGATTGAGTGCTTGGTGCATCTGTACATGTTTGTTTGCATACCTTTGTGCATTTATCATCATTAATTGTTCATTATTGCATGATCATCATTTCATATCTTTATGGTTTGTTTGAGTTTGCCCATTGAGGAATCAACTATAAGTCCATTCATTGGCCATTGTTCCTATGATTTGGAAGGGATTGAGTATAAGACCATTTCATTGGCCACTTATGTCCATTGCTTCTGTTTGTTTGTTGTATGTGAGGATGCAATTGTAAGACCATGTTGTTGGCTTTTGTATTCCTATGATCATCCTTTGGAGATTAGAGTAAGCCCAGATAGATTGGCATCTGACATCCATGTTTTGTTTTATCTTTGAGGAGATTGGAGTAAGCCCATATATTGGCATCTGACATCCCTGTTTGCTTTAGGAGACTGGTGTAAATCCATCTATTGGTATCCGATATCCACCTTTGTTGTGAGATTGGTACAAGTCCAGCAATTGGCATCCGGTATCATTTGTTTGCTTATTTGTTATTGCTCATTTGCCTATTCCTAAGGACACACTTGAATCATCTTCTATATGATCTCAAGAGGTGAACCTTTCTGAGAAGTTTTACACTCCTTTATCCATTCACCCTCTTTGTCCTAAACCTTTTCACATTATTAATTCAAAAACTTTGAACTATTGTGCAAACATCTTCATGTCTTTTCAAATTAGAAACCTGGACCCTAAGTCCTTGACTTTTCAAACTCAATTTCATAACACTTCTTTGAATCAATTCTAATCATACCTTGACCATATTTTGTGAATACTCATAATCAATTAACTTCACCTATTCAATTGTTTTGTGGCTTTGTCCATTGTTAATATGTTTTCATACATTAGCCGTAGGTTTCAATTACCATAGTGGTTGATGTAAATCTTACCTTATCCTTAGTGAGTTGATTGTAAGTCTTCCATACTTATTATAGGGTTAACCCCTCACTAGTATGTTGAAGCCGTCCTCGCATGGTGGATTGTTGATTCAGGTTGAGTTTTCTCCCATTGGTAATGAAAAGCTTAGTGCTTGTGTTTTAAAACAAACCCACTGATATTTTGGAAATCTTTTAGCCGAACTACGGCGTTTTGATCCTTACCTTCCATGGAAGGTACGTAGGCAACGGGTTCATCCGTTCAAACACAAAAATAATAAAAATTGTACATTCTTTTCTCATCCTTCCATCATTGTTTGCACAATATGTCATAAACAAATAAACATTTTTATACAACAAGTGTGAAAAGGGCTCCCTAGGAGTACCTAGGACATTTTGGGTGCCTAACACCTTCCCATTGCGTAATTTACCCCTTACCCAGATTCTCTGATCTTTTCATTAGTTTTCTATGTGTAAAACTTCTTAGGCTTTTGTTCGCTTTTTAGCCATTCCTTAGGATAAATAAAAGTGCGGTGGCGACTCGATTCTTTGTATGCTTTGCTTTTGATTTAGTCAATAAATCATAAAGTGACGAATACACCGCTACAGAAAAGTGGCGACTCTGCTGGGGATAACATTAGACCTTCCTTGGTGGTTTTGCCTACTTTTCACCCTTGTGGTATGATATTTGTTTATGTGTTATTTGACATATTTTTGTACGATTTGGGATAACTGTATTGATTGTAATGTTTGAATTGCTTGATATACAATTGCTGTTTACTTTGGTGATCTCTGTGAGATGAGTTCTATACCCGAACTCGAGTGCACTCTAGGATAGGAGAACGGCGTAGTCTTGTCGACTGGTGTGGAGTATTCCTTAGCCAGTTGACTTGCGAGTCCATTCACTTGGTGGAGGTCATGTTGGATTAATAATGTCACACAAGTTATTTGTGGTTAGGCATTATTCTTTCAATCATGTGCCTTAGAAGTCAAGGACCTTAGTTTACCGAGCCCATCTTGGCCTATTTTTAGGACGTAGTGCGGAGGTCGTTCAGATGTCAGATCTGATGCGATTGTTACGCGATACTACACTCATAAGAGTCTCTCTTGAGAATATTTTTGGAATACGAGTATTCGTTCCTCCGATAATATCCGAGAGATGGGACGATGATTATGGGAACCTCTGGTAGAACATGTCTGGCAGGTTTAAACCCTAGTACACTCCCTTTGGGTGGTTCTTAACCGAGACTCCATGCTCGTGACTCTCAGCAAACCCGTGATTCATGGTTGAGTCGTTCAGACACCCTTAATATCAATGGAACTTGGGCGTTGATAAGGTGAAAACCTAAATCCACCAAAATGGATGATTGATATTAGGGATACAATGAGCTTTCCCATGACCTTTGTTTGGTGTGACTTGCTTGATCCTTGAGTGTGACTGTTGAATTCATGTCATCAGAAAAATCAGAAAATTTTCAAGGAACTTAAAGGGTTTATTTGCAAAATTTTCAGACATGGAAAGACCGAAAAGGCATACAAAGAAGTACAGCTTTAGACAACCTGATGTGAAAGAGTTAAGGAATCTGACATCTTATGTATTAGATCCCTTGGGTTTCAAGGCTCGGTATGGGAAGCTTCTGCCTCTGTTGACTACTCAGGTTGATGAGGGTTTGATGAGTACTCTGGCTCAGTTCTACGATCCTCTGTATCACTGCTTCTCATTCCCGGACTTCCAGTTGTTGCCTACTTTGGAGAAGTATTCTCATCTTATTGGGATCCCGATTCTGGATCAGGTGCCGTTCAGTGGCTTAGAGAGTATTCCTACCGCTCGAGAGATTGCAAACTTGTTGCACATAGATGAATCTTTGATTAAAGCTAATCTGACTACCAAAGGTGGAATTCAGGGTTTTCCTTCTGAGTTCCTCATTGCTCAAGCTACCGTTTATGGGAAGGCCATGAGTGAGGATGCCTTCGAGGCTTTATTTGTGCTGCTCATCTATGGACTGGTATTGTTCCCCAACATCGACAAATTTGTGGATGTGAACGCCATTAGGATCTTTTCAGTTCTTAATCCCGTTCCGACTCTGTTGGGTGATGCCTATGTCTCTTTGCATCTGAGGAATACGAAGGGTGGAGGAGTTATTGTCTGCTGTCTGCCTCTGCTGTATAAGTGGTTTATTTCGCACTTGCCGCAGGCAATTACTTTCAAGGAGAACAAGGGATGTCTACGGTGGTCTCAGAGACTCATGTCTCTCACTAATGATGATATCTCTTGGTATGATCGTGTGTATGATACTGTGCAGATTATTGATTATTGTGGTGAATTCCCTAATGTGCCTCTTCTTGGTACATGTGGTGGGATCAGCTACAACCCTATTCTAGCACGTCGTCAGCTTGGGTTCCCCCTAAAAGATAAACCTCATAACATTCTGTTAGAAGGTGTGTTCTTTCAGGAGGGTAAAGATCCCCAAGGCCTGAAAGCCAGATTTGTCCGCGCTTGGCGCAAGATCTGCAAGAAGACCAGGAATGAGTTAGGTCCGAAGAATTGCATTGCTTTGGAGCCGTATACCTCTTGGGTCAGACAGAGAGCTGCCGAGTACCTCATGCCATATGATCATCCGAGACCTACACCATTGGATGTGACTGGGCCTTCAACCCTCCCCACCCAAGATGTAGAGGAGTTGAGAGAAGAAGACCTTTCACGTGCTTGGATCCGTGAAAGAGAAGAGTTGCTTCATCAGCTGAAGGAGAAGGACGCTCTGATCGAGTTTCTCGAGCATCAGGTGATCGATGATCCGAATGATACTTGGACTTCTCTGCTTCCTCAGTCTTCCAAGTTCTGGAAGAGGAAGTATGATCGACTTGCAAAGGAGAAAGCGGATATGGAAGCAGCCTATGAGAGAGAGGTCAAGAAGCTGTGTGCATCTCGTCTTCCAGCATCCCGAGCTTCTAGGGATCCATAAGATGTTTATTTTCCTTTTCCCTTATAATAATCAAAAATGTTGTACTTCTTTGTTCAAAAATATATTTGATGAGATATTTTCCATATGCTATTAAATGTTTAAAAATTCGAAATTTGCAAATAGAACCCTAAAAGTTCCTTGAAAATAAAAACAAAGCATATGCACGAGCATTACATGCATCATTTTGCATAAGCAGGTGTCGTTCTTGGTCTTCTTGTCTGTGGCCTAACTATGTGCTCTTCATTTATTTTGAAGACAAGCTGACTCACCGGTACTATACCAGAGCCAATTCTGCAAGAGTAATGGATCAATTGGAACAAGAGAACCGTGAATTGAAGGAAGAGGTCGCCAAACTTGGTGCTTTGATGGAGCAACTCCTTGCTGCTCAGAATCAACCTGCTCAGCCTCCTGCAACTCCTCCCCAGAGGACGGTTATTTCAGAGATTGTAGCTCCAACTGTGCCAGCTGCCAGTGCGCATTTCGCGCCTCATGCCATGCCAGCCGGGTTTCCTTGGGGAATGCCTCCGGGTTTCATGCCTGACATTCCTGCTCCAACTTTTGCTTCTATGCCGGCATCTAGCCCGGTCCTTGCTGCTGCTGCTTCTGTCGTACATACCATTCCTCGGGTAGACGACACCATCTATCATTCTGAGCCGTCTGAGGGCCCAGATGTTAATGAGAAGATGGAAGCAATGAATGACCAATTCCTTGAGCTGCGAAAGGAATTGAAGACTCTCAGAGGGAAAGATTTGTTTGGCAAGTCCGCTGCTGAGCTTTGCCTTGTCCCCGACGTGAAAATTCCGATCAAATTCAAAGTGCCTAACTTTGAAAAGTATAAAGGGAACACCTGCCCTCTTGCTCACCTGGTTATGTATGCCAGAAAGATGTCTACACAAACAGATAATGATCAGCTTCTGATCCATTATTTCTAGGATAGTTTGTCCGGTGCGGCTCTTCGTTGGTATATGAGCCTTGATAGTGCAAACATCCGATCCTTCAATGATCTTGGCGAAGCCTTCGTCAAGCAATACAAATACAATGTTGATATGGCGCCTGACCGTGATCAACTCAGGGCCATGTCCCAGAAGGATAAGGAGACATTCAAGGAATACGCCCAGAGATGGCGAGAGTTGGCTGCTCAGATTACTCCTCCGCTGGAAGAGAAAGAAATGACTAAGATCTTTCTGAAGATTCTTAGTTCTTTTTATTATGAGCGGATGGTAGCGAGTGCTCCCTCTGATTTCACCGAGATGGTGAACATGGGGATGCGTCTGGAGGAAGGTGTCCGTGAAGGACGATTGGCTAAAGATGAGAGCTCTTCTAAACGGTATGGGGCGTTTAAGAAGAAAGATGGGGAGGCACATGCTGTGCAATCCCATACTAAATCCAGAAGACCCTCTGTTCAGAGGAAGCCAGCACGTCGTGCAAGTAATCAGCACCAGGTGGCTCATATAGCACCTGTCTTCAGAGATAGTGCTCAGTATCAGCAGCCTCAGCAGCATCAGCATCAACAGCAGCCGCAATATCAGCAGTAACACCGTCCACAGCAACAGGCTTACCAGCCTCGTGGCAGCACTAGTAACCAAGCCAATCTGAACTATGATAGGAAGAAGATCAACTTCGATCCGATTCCTATGTCATACGCCGAGCTGTATCCTTCCTTGTTGGAAAGGAAGTTGGTTAGTCCCAGGGATCCTCCTGCCGTGCCTGCAAATCCTCAGTGGTGGTATAAGCCAGACCAACACTGTATGTATCACTCCGGTGCTCCTGGTCATAACATAGAAAACTGCTTTCCATTGAAGACTAAGGTGCAAGACCTTATGCGGTGCGGTATCCTGAGCTTTGAAGACTCAGGCCCCAATGTTACAAAGAACCCATTGCCCGAGCATGGGAAATCTGTGAATATGGTCCAGGGGTGCCCTGGGAAATATAAAGTCAAATATGTCAGTCATATTAGACAGTCTTTGGTCGAGTTGCATCGCTTGCTGTGTCAGTACAACCATATGGAGCATGACCATGACAGATGCCGCATCTGTTCTGTTAACCGTCTGGGTTGTCGCCAAGTGCGAAGAGAACTTCAAGAGTTGCTAGATGAGGGAACCATAGAGATTCTTCAGAACCGTAATATTGATGAAGACGAACCCGAGGTAAATGTTATATCTCCTGTGTTCAAGCTTCCCGAGCCTGTTGTTATCCGATATGATAGCAGCAAGCCGAAGGTCTCTCCTTCACTAGTCATCAAGCCTGCAGGCCCTGTGCCTTATTCTTCAGATAAAGCTGTGTCGTTCAGATATAACCCCGTTGCTGTTGAAGATGGGAGAGAAGTGTCGTTGCCTTCAACCTCTGTAACCAATATTGCCGATGTAAGTGGGTTGACCCGGAGTGGTCGTGTATTTTCTGCGCCTCAGGCTAGGGCTGTTGCTTCTGATACTGTTGAGCGTCCGGTTGGGACGGCTGTTAATGTTCAGAATCCGGCACCTGTTGCCAAACCCTCCTCTGTACAAAAGACTCCTGATTCTTCTGTTGGCCCGAGTGGCATTGTGAATGAAGAATGCGATGAGATGCTAAGGCTCATCAAGAAGAGTGAGTACAATGTTGTAGACCAGCTTCTACAAACGCCTTCCAAAATCTTTGTTTTATCTTTGCTGCTGAATTCAGAACCCCATAGGGAGGCTCTACAGAAAGTTTTGGACCTGGCGTATGTTGATCATGATGTCACTGTGGAACAGTTTGATGGTATAGTTGCAAACATCACTGCTTGCAACACTTTGAGTTTCTGTGACGCTGATCTCCTTGAGGAGGGAAGAGACCACAACATGGCTTTACACATCTCTATGAACTGCAAGTCTGATGCCATGTCCAACGTGCTGGTGGACACTGGATCATCTCTGAATGTATTGCCAAAGACCACACTCTCTCGATTGTCATATCAGGGGCCTCCCATGAGGCAGAGTGGTGTTGTTGTGAAAGCTTTTGATGGGTCGCGTAAGACTGTGATTGGGGAAGTTGATCTCCCAATCAAGATTGGACCAAGTGATTTCCAGGTTACCTTCCAGGTAATGGACATCCACCCATCATATAGCTGTCTCCTTGGTAGACCATGGATTCACGAGGCTGGCGCCGTGACATCCACCCTACACCAGAAGCTGAAGTTTGTCAAGAACAAGAAACTGGTCGTGGTAGGGGGAGAAAAGGCTCTCCTGGTTAGCCACTTGTCTTCTTTCTCGTATATTGATGCTAAGGATGAAGTTGGAACTCCGTTCCAAGCTTTATCTATTGATGAACCAATTGAGAAGAAGTCTCCTTCATTTGCTTCCTACCGTGATGCGAAATTGGCCATTGAATGTGGTGCAGTTGCTGGTTTGGGGAAGATGATTGAGCTTGAAGACAATAGATCCCGGGCTGGCATTGGCTATTGTTCTGGGGCATTCAACGAGCTTGGGCTGTTCAAGAGTGGAGGTTTCATCCACGCTGATCAACCTGAAGAGGCTGCTGCTATCTTGGAAGAGGATGCAGAGGATCTAAGCAACTTCATCATACCTGGTGGTGTCTGCCACAATTGGGTCGCTGTAGATGTTCCTACAGTCATCCATAGATCAGAGTAATTGTTCACTCTGTTTAAAACCCTTCTCCCATGCCAAAAGGAGAAGTGATGACATTGTTGGCAGCATTTATACAATGATATTTTCATTCAATTAATGCATTGTTAAACATTTGTTTTCCATTTGTTTTCACTTTTTGCTTTTGCATGAAATCAGTGATCACAAAAAACCCATAAAAACAAGAATAAAAGCAATCCTTTTTCATCTGCATAATGATTTGCTTGTTTAAATTCTAAAAGTTTTTCATTAACCAAAATCATTATGCAGGTTGATTCTAAAACCCATTGAACATAATGATCCAACGCCATCTCCTAATTTTGAATTCCCTGTATTCGAGGCAGAGGAAGATGATGTTGAAGGAATTCCTGATGAGATTACTCGTCTCCTTGAGCACGAGAAGAAGATCATTCAGCCGTATCTTGAAGATCTGGAAACAGTCAACTTGGGGGCTGAGGATTGTGTTCGTATGGTGAAGATTGGGGCACTTCTTGAAGAGTCTGTCAAGAAGAGATTGATTGAGTTGCTACGAGAATATTCCGATATCTTCGCTTGGTCATATGAAGACATGCCGGGTTTAGATACAGATATTGTGCAACATTTCCTGCCTTTGAAGCCTGAGTGCGTGCCTGTGAAGCAGAAGCTCAGAAGAACTCATCCAGATATGGCAGTGAAGATCAAAGAGGAAGTTCAGAAGCAAATTGATGCGGGGTTTCTGGTGACTTCTACATATCCTCAATGGGTGGCCAATATTGTGCTTGTGCCTAAGAAGGACGGAAAAGTCCGTATGTGTGTCGATTACAGAGATTTGAACAAAGCTAGTCCGAAAGATGATTTTCCTCTACCACACATTGATATGTTGGTAGACAATACAACTAAATTCAAAGTCTTTTCGTTTATGGACGGATTTTCCGGATATAATCAGATCAAGATGGCACCCGAAGATATGGAGAAGACAACATTCATCACACCTTGGGGAACATTCTGTTATCGAGTGATGCCCTTCGGTTTGAAATACGCCGGAGCCACGTATCAACGAGCTATGACTACTTTGTTTCATGATATGATGCACAAGGAGATAGAGGTCTACGTTGATGATATGATTTCTAAGTCCCGAACGAAAGTTGAACATGTTGAGCATTTGTTGAAGCTTTTTCAGCGTTTGAGGAAGTTTAGACTTCGCCTAAATCCGAACAAATGTACATTTGGAGTCCGTTCCGGCAAGTTGTTGGGTTTTGTTGTCAGCGAAAGAGGTATTGAGGTTGATCCTGCAAAGGTCAAAGCAATACAAGAGATGCCTGCACCCAAAAATGAAAAGCAAGTTCGAGGTTTTCTTGGCCGCTTGAACTATATTTCCAGATTTATATCCCACATGACTGCCACATGTGCGCCGATATTCAAGCTCCTTCGGAAAGATCAGTCTCATGATTGGACCGAAGATTGCCAGAAAGCTTTCGACAATATCAAAGAGTATATGTCTGAACCTCCGATCTTGTCTCTGCCTGTGGAAGGAAGACCTCTGATTATGTATCTGACTGTTCTTGAAGACTCGATGGGTTGTATACTCGGTCAGCAAGATGAATCAGGGAAGAAGGAATCTGCTATCTACTACCTCAGTAAGAAATTCACTGATTGTGAGTCTCGATACTCTATGCTTGAGAAGACGTGCTGTGCTTTGGCTTGGGCTGCTAAGCATTTGCGCCAGTACATGATAAATCATACAACTTGGTGTAACACCTCAAAATTTGCCCTCCTCTCTTGGGACTAGCATTAACATATTGCATATCATTTTTAGGTCATTAGGCATTGCATATTGCATATCATGTGGTTACATTGTGCAAGTTATCCTCACAAGTCTTGATCAGAAGATGGGAGGTCATGTGCAAGCCAGGGTTTCAGTGGATTGGATCATTAATCATCTGAGGATGTAGAGGTCCAAATTAGGGTTTTGTGATTCTCAAGAAGATTGGTCTCCATCTTGATTACAATGATACATCATCATCATGGTTTGTCATCATCAGAAGATTGATCAGATTTCTTGAGATTAGGGTTTTGACCACTGGTCAACCCTAATCAGTTGCATTGGGCCAGTCAGGGCATGATCAGGAGATGGGGTCTATGATGGTTATGGGGTTCATTCTATGATTATTTTGTGCTTATTGAGGCTAGGGTTTCACCCTTGAGCCATTTCAGTTGGAGATTGGGGCTTAATTTGATCTATGCATTGCCAAATTCATCTATCAGTTGAAAAAGTCAACTGTGGTCAACTGTACATGATCTGATGGATTTGGAGGTGGAAATGAGTTGGATACACTTCATTCATGTTGGAACAAGTGTTATTTGACATCTCAAAGCTTAAGAATGGAGAAAATCAAGTCAGGACAAAAACTGCCAAAAATAGAAAGTGACTTGTAATAGAAGTTTCCAAAAATGGAAAGTTGTTGACCTCAAGACCACGTGTCCAAGGAAGCTTCAAATGAAAATTTGTTCAACATGAAAGTTGTAGATCTTGTTCTCACCTTTCCAAAATGTCCAAGAACTTGAAATTCCCATGTATGGTTGTCAAGTTATGGTTCAGTGAAATTCAAAAATGACCCATAATCAGGAGAGCATAACTTCCACATGGTTTGTCCAAATTGCAAGTTCTTTATATGCACAAACTCCATTTGACATGTACTTTCATGGTGCATAATTGGATTTTTCCAAAAGTGGTCAATGCAAAAAGTCAAATTTCAACTGGACAGTTAAAATGGACCAAGGGCAAAATTGTCCAACTTGTGAAATAATTGGAATTTTTGAAAGTTGTTGGAGTCATCATAATATGCTAAGGCCTTGTGGTTTGGAAATTGGCTTGAAAAATGAAATTGCAAAAATGGACACATAACCATTCACATGTGATTTTCTAAAATACACATCCAATGAGAGTGAAACAAGTTGCAATAGCTCATGACAGGTATTTGGAAGTTGTATGAGCTGTCCATGAGGTGGCAATGAGCTGGCTTTGGAAAGTACCATTTTGCCCTTACTTGAAAATTAGCCATTTCACTAATCAAATGCATTTGGTTAATTAACATGTTTAAGCTTGGATTAAGGTGGCATATATGTTCTTAATCACATTATAATCATAACAGAATTACACACACTCCAAAACCAGATCTGAAAACTCTTCATTCTCTCAAAATTTCTTCAAGAACACAAAACCTAAAAATTCATAAAACTTCTCCAAATCTTGATCAATCTTCGAATTTCTTTTTGCATCAATCTCCTTTCATCATCCTCATCAACTGTTTGTGAAGTTTGGAAGGCAAGAAGCTGTGGATCGTGACTGCACATACAAGCTCCATCAATGGAAAATCGAGTTTTCATGCACTAGGAGTGAAACCAATTGAATCTAAGCTTTGCATCTCACTGCCACGAGCCTCTACTCCATCTGTTTCACTAAATTGAGCGCAAAGGCCACACGAACAGCCACTGCACATCAGGTATGTCAAAATTTCGAATGTCACGATTTGTTCGATTGGCATGTGCTTTGTGTAGTGCGTTTCATGTAGGTCATGGTGATGTTTGTAGTTTTAGGAATGGTGAACTGTGGCTCATGCAATCTGGAATTTAAGTTTCGAACCAAAACCCTAAGTTGATCGATTCAGGAGATTTAGGAATAGTTAGGTTAAATTAGGTTGATATTTGGATTGTGCGTAGTGAGACGAGTCCAACGGATATCCACTTGTCCATTTTGGTGATGGTTTGAGATTCACGCGTTCTTGAGGAGTTCTGGGGAAGACGATGGATTTCTGGGAATATTTGAGTGTTTGATCCAAAATTGCGTTTGAATTTTTGAATAACACGTTTACCGCCCCCGCGCTCCACTATTTACAACTCTGCCATTGGAGCATTTAATTAATTATAATAATTCTAAAAAATTCTTAAAAAAATCATTAACACCTTAGAAAATTCATAAAAAATCAATAAAAAATCAAAAAAATGTAGGAATTTTTGTGTTGACTTCCTTGTTGACTGTAGAATTTTTTTGACCTATTGGTTGAAGTTGTGCATGGTAGAAATTGTGTTTGACCTAGGTTTGTTTCACATGTGCTACATTTTGATACATTCTACCATTTTGATTGTGAAATGCTCATAGTATAAAAGAGATTCTTGAAAATTTTTGTGGTAATTGTAGACTGGTTGATGATGATTTACATGTACATTTTGTGAATTTTTGATTCCTGGTGATTGAGTTATGAATTTTGGAACTTAGGTGTGACAATTGGTGTCACACCTCATTTATTTCAATTTGCTGGATTTATTTGAATGACCTAGGCTTGTTAGAATGATGTGAAATTTTGCATGGATGTTCATTAACATGTTAAGATGCTATGTGAATTTTTGTGGAATTTTATGTGGCATTTTCAATTTGATTGCTATTTTTCATCTCTGTTGGTCAAATGTGCAAGCTCATGTGACATATGTTGGTAGATCTTTTGTGAAATGCTCATATGGTATTGAATGATCATGAAATTTGGTAGGAATGTTATAGACACATTATATGACATCCCTGTTTTGGTCTCACTCATTTCTTTACTGTTTTCATTGACTTGTGAATTTTTGAAGTGAATGCATATGTTGATGTTGTGATTTGGAGCATGTAATTGTGTCTGTTTTTGTTGATTTTCATTGACATGGTTCCCTTTGCCCAATTAAGCTGAAATTTGGTGTGCCATACCTGGATTAGGTCCTGTTTAGGTGTAAATTATTTGAGATTTTTTGGATTTGTTTTGATATGGATTTGAATGCAATAGTTCTGTTTGGATGTTTTGTGTTCCATTTGGAACTAGTTTGGATTGTTTTGTGCATAAATTGAACATGATGAATGATATGGACATGAGAACAATTGTGTTGGTTTTCTATTTGCATTAATTTGAGTTTGGTTAGAGATACCTTGCTGTTTAGGAATTTTTCTTGCTTTTGGACCCTAGGCTTGGCCTAGTGGTCTTGTTGCTAATATTTGCTTGATTTTTCAGGATGAATAGCACAAGGTTCATGGAGAATGATCCAAGTTGATTGAAATGATGTTGTTTGATGTTTGTACACTAACATAACATTGTTTTGTAGGTTGTGAAGCTTGGGCTTGAGCTCATAGCTTGCCTTTGTGTGCCTTGGCTTGCATAGTTTGACTGATTAACTTGTTGTTTTCTGATTGGTTGTCTGAGTTATTAACTGGTTAGCTTTTGTACAGGTACCTTTAGCCGCTTCTAGTTCTTTTAAGAACTTGCTTGATAGCCGCTGCTCGGTTGTGTAAACCGCTTGAGGTAGGTCCTCTTGACTTCATGTAGTCTGGAGACCCGGTCTGTTATTTGACCGGGCAAATTGTCTGAAGTCCTCCTTAAGAGGCAATGATTGTGGTTGTTTATTTTTCGTGCCAAGCAGGTGAAGGTCCTCTAAAAGAGGCAATTGGTGGAAGTTAGGGATAAGCAATCTATCCCCCACTATTCTGTGAGTTTTCTCCTTGCTCCCATTACATGGTTGTAGCATTGAGATTACAAGCCCAAGATCCGTGCAGTGCACGTTGTGTCAGAGTCTCTGAGTATAGAAGGGTTCCCCCATTCTGGACCCATGCTCATTTGTCAGAAGCTCTCCCTGGTCAGGGATAAGAGCTGTGAGGTCTGATCCTCACTTCACCTTTCATCTGCTTCACCTTAGCCTCGTAATGGCAAGGTTAAGAGCAAACACAGCCCGTACAGATGACTTGCTGAGGCAGTCAAACCTATTGTGTGAGCCCACTTGTTTGGTTATAGCGCGTGCTATGTGGATATCTGTTTGAGATGCTTGTTCTCATTTGATGTATGCTTGAATTATTTTGTATGCTTGTATGCTTGCTTCTTTCCTGGATAGGAGTAGTTTGCTTATGCAAGTAGGATAGAAAACTGAACTTAGGGTAACGATGCATGACAACACTAGGCTCGAGTCCAGCTCCCTAGTAGTGTGTCTTCCCCTGGTTTCTGGTTAGTAATTCAGTCCCTTTCAGGGGAACTACATCGCCCTGATCCTTGTTCCAGACGAGGTATGTAGGCAGGTGGTCGTGCGAGACCACTCCGGGCAACCTTTTTCTTTTTTGCGTGTGTTTACTTGTTATCTGATTGTGTGTTTGGCTCGGATGCCGACGTAAGTCCAGTGATTGGCTGTCGGGCTCCACGTTTGCCGTTTTGCGCGTGTTTTGGTTCGGATGCTGACGTAATTCCATCAAGTGGTTGTCGGGCTCCATGTTTGCCATTTGTTTGTGCGTTTTGTGTTGTTTGGCGTGCGTAAGCCGAACTACAGTGGCTCTGATTCTTGTTCCAGACAAGATATGTAGGCATAAGGTGCGATACCTTATCGAGCTCGTTCCTCCTAACCCCACCTGCGTTCCCTGTGTGTGTGTGTGTGATGTTTAGCAACCTTTTCTTTATTTTAGAACGTGGATCCCGTCGAGTACGACGGACGTGAGGGGTGCTAATACCTTCCCCTTGCGTAACCGACTCCCTTACCCTTTCTCTTTGGTCGCGAGACCATTTCCTTTCCAGGTTTCTCTGAGCGTTTCCTTTCCCTATTTTGGGATAAATAACGCGCAGTGGCGGCTCTGTGTGTGTTTTGTTTTTAGCTCGCCGGTTGATTTTTCGCGGATGCGACAGCTGGCGACTCTGCTGGGGATAGCGAGATGTAGACCTGTGCTGGTCCATCTTCCCTAAGCAAGTCTCTCCTAGCGTTCTAGGATTAGTTTGGGTTGCTTGTATGTGTCATTTATTGCATTTATTATTCTAACCAGTGTGTATCTATATTTGCATTAATGTCTGCATGCATCATACTATCATGTTGTTGCCGTCCTCTGTGCAGGTGATTCCTCTGTGTGGGGTGGGTGTTCTGAGTGGGGCTAAAACCCAGGCCCGAGTATACACCTAGGACTAGTGTGGTCTCATGTCGCCTCTTTCATGTTAAGTCAACATGTGCCTGGCGGCGTGATGTACCACAAGCCGGACGAGGCTCATTTGATAGTGCTCTTCTCTGTGGATATTCCGCTTTGTTTGAGTCACTTCATCTGAGCTGTTGACTCTGGTGACCGATCATTTCCCGGATCTTTGGTTTAGACGATCTCAGGAGAGCTACAATGGCACACCCGAAAGGGCAAACCCATTGAGTATCTCTGCCCGATTGTCGAGACTATTATCCGCCTTAGGATGACCTGTTTAGAATTTACCTATGAGGGGAGGGTGGTTCTTTCAGATGCATGTTCAGATGGTGACTCAGATGGTGACTTTTTGTTCCGTGGATCAGAGTCATTTTTATAAGTCGGATTTATGGTCATTTATTGCCGTGACGCCGAAGTGCTGTCCGTAATTTATCAGTGGGGATCCGTTTATTTCGGGATTCCCCCGGCCGATTCAGATGGTGGTGGCGTGTCTGCTCAGAGACCAGTGATGATGATGATGTATCTGTCTTCCGTTTATTTCGGAACCCGTGGGTCAGATTGGTGGTACATTCCTCAGATGGTTATGATCAGTCCAGAGACCAGATTCAGTGCAGATGATCAGATGGCTTGGAGGATGGCAACGCATTGCATTCATTCATCAGCATCATTACATTTTGCATTAATTGCATCTAACACATGTTTATCCATATGCAGGGACATTTTTGACTGATATCCTGGTTGAGAGACTTTCTGCTCAGATATGAGGACCGGTCTGAAAGACAACATTGCCTACGGTTTCTTCGATCCTGAGATTGGTGTGCTGAAGGAGATGATAGCATTGATTACTCCCGACCATGTGGGGATGTTCAGAGAGGCATACGGTAGTATCCTGAAGATGGTTTTCAGACTCACTGACAGTGATAGGAGTGCCGTTCATACTCTTCTCCAGTTCTATAACCCGGGGTTGAGGTGCTTTGTATTTCCAGACTATCTGTTGGGACCTCTGATGGAGGATTATGTTAGCATCCTGGGTATTCAGATCCGTGATCAGATTCCTTTCCACGTCACTAGATCAGAGCCAGATGTCCTTGGAATTTCACGTGCTCTTTATTTGAGTCCGGAAATGGTCAAGGAAGGATTGAAGGAAAAGGGGAAGTTACCCGGGTTTCATTTGAGTTTCTTGGAAGCTAATGCCAAGGAACATGCTGCTTTGGGTAACTGGAAGATGGTGTGTGCATTGATTGCTGTGAGCATTTATGGGATTGTTCTGTTTCCTAATCAGAAGAATTTTGTGGACCATAATGCTATCAGATTGTTCATGCAGAGAAACCCTATTCCTACTCTGATTGGAGATGTTTACTACTCAGTGCATAACAGGAATGAGAAGAGACGTGGTGGTTTGATCAGATGCTGTTCTCAGTTGCTCTTTAAGTGGTTCATGGGGTATTTGCCTTCTCGAGGTGCCTTTGCTCAGATTGATCCTTCGGTCAAGTGGTCCTTCAGGTTGATGGGTCTGCGGGCTGATGATATTGCTTGGACTCATAATGGTTTGGCTGGTCGAGACTTTATATGCAGTTGCGGGAGTTTACCTAATGTGCCTTTGGTGGGAGTTCAGGGTTGCATTAATTACAACCCGACGCTTCTAAGGAGACAGATGGGGTTTGCTATAGAAGGTCCTCCTCTTGAGCGAGAGATTCAGGAGTCCCTCTATTTCCCGATCGAGGGTAACCAGACCAAGCTGAGGCAGGTATTGGATGGGTGGCGAGATATTCAGAAGAAGGGTAAGGTTCCTTATGGTAAAGTCAACAATCGGTATTTTCCACTATTCGAAGATTGGTTGCGGAAAAGAATCGAGGTTACATTTCTACCATTTCCTAGAGGTGATCCTGTGTGTCCTATGATTGAGGGTCCCAGTTCTTCTGTCAGCATGGAAGAATTCCTCGAGATGAAGAGGGCCAGAGATCAGTTACTTGCAGAGAAAGTTGAGTTGGAGAGAAGTGTTGCTCGGTTTCAGGCATCTAATCAAGAGATCAAAGTGAAGATGGAAGATCAAGACAAGCGACATGCCTTGGAAGCCAAACGCTTTGAGATGGATACGGCCTACTATGGGAAGATCAGCCAAGCTTTAGCATCATCCAACAGGGAGCACGACATCACCAAGGAGAAGCTGTTCAGAGCGTCACAGGTCATTGAGGATGAGAAGAGGAGGCAAATCCTTGTCCGAGATCAGAGGGATGCTAGAGCTCGAGTTCTGGCTGCAGAGTGGGAAGCGGAGAAAGCAAAGATCAGGGCTGAGAGAGATCACTACATGGCTGAGAGAGATCACTACTTCAGGCAAATGAAGATTCATCAGAAAGAAGTCGGGAGATTGCAGCAGGAGAACACAGAGCTCAGGTTCGCCGTAGAGTTCGCAAGGATGGAAGATGAGATAGGGCCATCTGTGGGACCCTCATCCAGTTAGATCTTTCATTTGTGTGGATTACCGTCAGGCCTGTTGACGGAATTCACTTGCTTGTATTTCTTTCCCTGATTCTGGAGGATTGTATCTGATTTTATCTGATTTGATGTATGACTATGGCACTGTTTGTGCACTTTTGGCTATGTGATGGTTATTTTTCAGTCAGTGATTAATCTTCAAGCTTTATTTGCTTTACCATATGCACTCGCACAAGCACACACATGGTTGGAGGTATCATGCTAAATCATATCTTCGATCTGCACGATGAAATCAAATGCTAAATATAAGAATCTTGCTGCCGGATTATTATTTGTCTCGATGATGCCAGGATCAAGAGACGAAGTGTCCCTCATGTGGATGGACATTGCATTCATGCATAATAACTTGTTTTTTGTTTTGCAGGTGTCAGTTTCTAACCTGTTTTGATTGACGCAGGAAGGATGAATCCGCCCAACGCCGATATCCTCGAGCTAAAAGAGATGGTGAGGGATTTGTTCAGTGTTGTGCAAGGGCTTGCCTTGGGGAAGAAAGCCATGGCCGAGAGGTTAGAAAGGATTGAGGGCTGGATGATCAAGGAGAAAGTTCAGGGAAAGGCTCCGTCATCCGAAGTAACAAATCCCTCTGGCTCTGCGGGGAAGAAACCCCTTGACAGTGGTCAGCCCAAGAAGAAGGTTGAATCAGGTGGTGTGCAGACTAAAAGAGAATGCGGTAAGGATCGTTACCACCCTTATGCGGCCACCGTAACCATTCCTGTTGGTGATTCATCTGTACCACGGCGGCAACAGCCACCTCGACAGAGGACACAAAGAGCTGGGGGCCCAGTAAGAAGAAGGACGACAGATCGTCATTTCAATAAGCCGCCCGTGACTTACGCTTCTCTGTTTAAGAGGTTGAAGGATCTTGGATTGGTGCAGCCGAGGATGTTGACTCTGTTAAAACCTGATCAGAGGCCTGCCGGTTACGATGAGAATGTCAGGTGTGAGTTCCATGCTGGGGCACCCGGACATCATGTTGAGGATTGCAAAGCTTTTAAGCATGTGGTCCAAGACTTGGTGGATTCTAAGACAATCAGCTTTGCACCAATGGCAGATGATAGTGTTAACCCCGTGACGAGGCATGGTCCTGTAAAAGTGAAAATGGTGTCGAAGGACAAGAAAGGGATAGAGGTGACTGAGAAGGATCAGTTAAAAATGCCAATGTCCGTGGTCCCAAAACGCCCGACGAAAAATGGAGCTCTCCCTCGTGTTGATTGTTGTGCAGCCATCGCTACAAAAGGGTATGTGGTAATTGGGGAAACGGTCCAGAGAAAGATGAAAGTAGAAATGGACGATGTGAAGTGTCGAGCACTCAGTCTGGTAGCTGAAACCGTCAAGGTGGAAAATGCCATTGGTGTTGGAAAAGAGAAAAAACCGTCCATTTCTTCTTACAAGCAGGCATTGGAAGTGGTGAGAAATGGAGGGATCCCAGGCTGGAGACAAATCATGGGCATTGTGGTAAAGGCGGATATGTTTGGGATTGGTTATCGTCCAGGTCAAGACTCGTCTGAGCAGAACAGAGGACGTCGTCCGTCGTTCACCTTTGTCAGTGCCGGAATGCTAGATCCAGGTCACGCCTATGCAGGGGATAAAGAGATCAACAGTGCCTGGGAGATTGATCAATGGATAAAATCGTGCGTACCAGGAAGCTGGAAGGCTTGAAAAGATCAGCACTGTCACTCGTCCGGAAGAGTAATGATTTCTGTTTTGACTTTATCTGCATGAAAGCCATACGTTTTGCCCGAAACGTACTGGTTCATTGTAAGGGCCACCTCATGTTTAAATTTGCATTTTTCTGCATCATAAATAAATGGATGTTTTTCAGTCAAAAAGCGGTGTTCCCTGTTTTTCATTTATTTTTGCAGTTTAAAAACAAATAAAAATGGCAATGTTTGTTTTCATTTCACCTTTTTGATTTGTCTCGTTCCGAATTCAAAAATAATTCTCCGGGTCTCATTGATAACAATTTGGTTACACCTCATATGGCTTCGACAATCTGATCTATCATGCCGAAGAAGAAGGCGAAGAAGATTGTGATCTGTCGGAATTAGCCAGGTTGTTTAAACAAGAGGAGAAGGTGATTCAGCCGCACGAGGAGCGGGTTGAGGTTGTTATTCCAAGCACCGCCGAGGTCAGGAAGAAAAAAAATGGGGCCGCTTCAGAGGCAAGTCGAGAGCAGAATGGTAGCCCTGTTAAAGGAGCAGGTGGATACCTTCGCCTGGTCATGACAGGATATGCCAGGGTCGGATACCGGTGTCGTTGTGCACAAGCTACCGTGGAGAGAAGATTGTCCTCTAAAGAAGCAGAACGCCAGTGCCTGTATCAGAGAGCCATGGTGACTTTGTTTCATGATGTGATTCATCATGAAATCAAATGCTATGATGATGACATGATAGCAAAGTCCCAAACAGGAGAGGGGCATCTGGTAGACCGAGGCAAGTCGTTTGACCAGTTGAGACAATTCAAACTGAGGTTGAATTCGAATGAGTGCACTGTCAGAGTGCGGTCCGGTAAATCGTTGGGGTTCATTATAAGTGTCAGAGAGGAATCGAGGTTGCTCCTGTTAAAAAAAAAAAAAAAAAAAAAAAAAAAACGCCTGAACCAAGAAAAAGAAAAGAGAGGTTCGTGGTTTCTTAGAAAGATTGAACTACCTGTCATGGTTCACATCTCGTCTAACAGCCACGTGTGAACCCATATTCAAAATGTTGAAAAGAAAGATCAAACGGTCAGGCGAAATAATGATTGTCAAGGGGCATTGAAAAATAAAAAAAAAAGATAAGTTGCAAGAACCTCTGATTCTGATGTCTCCTGTGGAGAGAGACTGTTAATCTGTACTTAACGGCCTTCGAGGGGTCTACGAGGTGTATTGGGTCAGCATGACGAGTCTTGTCGAAAAGAGCATGCAATTTACCTTAGCAAAAAGTTTGTCGACTGTGAAACAATACATTCACTGTTCGAGAAAACTTGCTGTACTTTGGCATAGGCTGCTCGCCGACTGAGACAGTATATGCTGATTCATGCCACTTTGTGGATTTCCGAGATGGATCCGATCGGGTATGTGTTTGAGAAGCCAGCATCGACCGGACGGGTTGCGGGAGAGCAAAAGAATGTTGACTGATTTGTGATCCGCTCAGAAAGCAATCAAGGGGTGTGTTGTCTGATTACATCTCTCTGCAACCCGTTGAGGTTATCAACCGATGAAGTTTGAGTTCCCTGATGAGGACATCTCGAGGTACTCAAATCGAAAGATTGAGAGTGACCGATCCCGGAGGAGGGGCCTGACCCCAAATCCGAACGGATTCTGATGTCTGATGGGGAGGTTAAGGAGAATAAGATTTTGTTTCCCGGCTAACGTTTGAATGCACCCACCACGGTGTGATTGAGTAGGAAACTGGTATCCTGGGTATTGAACCTCGGTGCGCCTGTTGGGGCAAAGCCTTTCTCATTGGTATATGGGATGGAGGCTGTGCTACCTGTTGAGGTTCAGATTCCCTCTTTGAGAGTCCTGATGGACGTGAAGGTTCAAGAGGCTGAATGGGTAAGGACCCGGTATGAAGAGTTGAGCCTAATTGAAGAAAAGAGGCTAGCAGCCATTTGTCATGGGCAGTTGTACCAGCAACGGATGAAGCGTGCTTTTGACAAGAAGGTACGACCTCGGGTGTATCACGTGGGTGATATGGTGCTGAAAAGGATCCTTCCTCCTCAAAATGATCGAAGGGGCAAATGGACACCGAATTATGAAGGTCCATTCGTGGTCAAGAAGGTTTTCTCTGGCGGAGCCTTGTTGTTAACGACCATGGATGGCGAGGATTTTCCATCCCCTGTGAATGCGGACGCAGTTAAAAAATACTTCGTATAAAAAGACCCGCTGGACGAAAAGAATAAAATAGTCCAGGCAAAAATGGGCATCCTGGCGAACCAAAAACAGAAGAAAGGTTCGGGCAAAAATTAGGGATAAAAATGAAAAATGTACACCCGGCAAGTCGAAAACCTGAAAAGGCGACTTGGGCAAAAAAGGGTATCCCGGTGGACTGAAAACCCGAAAGGGCGGTCCAGGCAAAAGAGGGATTGAAACGAACAACTGCGTCTAGCATGATCGTTTGCGCTTTGGTTAAGGCATCATGGATAATACCCGGTAGGGATCAATCAGAATCGTCTTGTTCAGAAGGCAGAAAACACGGAGAGTCTGAGGACATATGGGGTGTAACCGAGTTGGAACTCGATGAGATTACGGGTTTCACATTGCCATTAGGATAGATTTTTTCCTTTTGTGCGCAATTACCTCTTTTCAGGAATTGCTTCCTTTTGTATTGCTCAATTTGAGCCACACTTTTCCAATCAATAAAATGCACATTCAGTCAAATAATTTTTGTTTTTTGTTTTTCATTACCGCTTTGATTGCAAAAACATCCAATTGTTTTGATAAAGAATCTTGCATTTTTAAGACATACAGGTCCCCTTCCAATGCATGTTTATAAGATTGAAAGCTTGAAATCTTATTTGGAAGGTTGAGTGACCCAAGTGTTGAAATCTTGACACGCCTGGGGCATGGTTTTATCTAACGATCTGTTTTGCAGGAATTGTTAGATATTTTTCACTCACTTGCAGGTTGTGATGTGGAAGCTGTTGAGAAACAAATCCCCAGAGAGTTCGCTCAGGGACGAATGAATATGAAGGGATGACGGAGAAAACGTCGAGACGTACAACGATCCTTGATTTTAATCAAGAAGACTCTTCAAAATCGGAAGATTAGAAAGTCTGTAGAAATTCCCCGCAGAGTCTGACCAGAAACGAATGAATGGGTAGAGAAGCGATGAGAGACGTCGAGACGTCCGACGACCTTTGGAATTAATCAAGAAGACTCTTCAAAGTCGGAAAATTGAAGAGTCTGTATAAATCCCCAGGAGTTCGCTCTCCGTCGAGCGCGGAGCGATTGGGAATACAAGATGATGGAGCAGAAAAGGTCCAGACGAGTCTGGGAGTTCTCAAAAGTGGAAAGCTAATACGAGAGGGGGAGGTGGATACTGTGGTTCGACGAGTTGACGGGTGTTCTGTACCAACTGTTCTCATTTCCCAGCTAGGTCCCCGAGCAGAATCAGAGGGCCAACTCCCCTGCAGATCCAAGGTCTGTGATTTCCCCAACCGAGTAGGGATGGTTATACCGGCAGGTAAACGGTGTTTCCTCAGCAGCCAGGCCAGAAGGTTACTACTCCCCGAGTGGAGCGGGTTTCAATGAAATATATCTCCAGCAGTGTTCATCCTACCAGTGGATTGGACGAGTTTCCGTAGCAGACGGATTTTTGCATCCCCAACTGAGTTGATTCTACCTATGGATTGCATGGGTTGTCCCCAGCGGAGTAGCATTCGTTTCCCTAGCAGGGCCAGGATGGTTATCCCCCAGCATGTGTCAGATCGAGGCTTCCCCAGTCGACAGGCCTGGAGGTGGCTGTTTCCCAGCAGAGTATCTGTGAGCATTTCCCCAATGAAGTCGTGAGGTATCTGTAAGGGTTTTCCAAGCAGAGTCGGGATTGATATCCCCAGCAAGTCAAAAACTGTTGTATCCCCACAGAGTGTTGGTGGTGCTTATCCCCAGCAGTTTCCCGAGCGGGTTGGGTGCAAAGGAGGTGTTTCCCCAGCAAGGGTTACCTTGTCCCAGCAGCAGTGCTATTCCCCAGCAGGGTGGAGTTGGAGTAATGGCGAGTTCCTCAACGCAGTGTCTCGTACTTCCCAGCAGAATCCCTTGAGGGGGACGTTTTTATGCATTCATCATGTAGAGTAAGCATAGCATATTGCATAGAAAAATAAATCGCGTAGCATTTCCATAATTATGGAGCATTACGCAGAAAAAGATCATGCATCATTGTTGCAAGCATAGAGCTAGTCTCAAGCCGTGGTTACCGTTTGAGAGGTGGTTGTGCCAGAAAGCGAAGATGTTACTCTGATGGGTTTAGCATCACGACGTCAGATCAACAATGTTCCCCAGTAGTGCGATATTGGAGGAAATGTTTCCGTCGGACAGAGATGGAAATAACATCAAAGGACGTTACGCGATCAGCGCGATTCAAGCCGTGGTTACCGCTTGGGATTTGGTTTTGCCGGACAGTGAAGATGATACTCCGAGGAGTTCAGCATTGTGAGTTTGGAGCAACAGTATTTCCCAGTCATCAGTAAGTGTCTGGTCGAGTTTTCTTTGATGTCCTGTAAAACATCATCGTTCGAGGTCCAGTCAACGTCAAGTTATTTCCCAGTCATTGTTTAATGTCTGGTCGATCATTGTGTGATGCCTGTAAACATCATTGTTTGATGCCTGTAAACATCATAGTTCGATGTCCTGTCAACATCATAGTTCGATGTCCTGTCAACATCATTGTTCGATGTCCTGTCAACATAATTGTTTGATGCCTGTAAACATCATTGTCTGATGCCTGTAAACATCGAGTTTTCTCCCAGTCATTGTTTAATGTTTGGTCGAGTTTTCTTTGGTGTCTGTAAACATCATCGTTCGATGTCCAGTAAACGTCGAGTTTTCTCCCAGTCATTGTTTAATGTTTGGTCGAGTTTCTTTGGTGTCAGGTAAACATCATTGTTCGATGTCCAGTAAACGTCGAGTTTCTTCCCAGTCATCAGTCAGTGTCTGGTTGGAAGTGTTACTCTGAGGAGTTTGGTATCATGACGTCAGATCAGCAATATTCCCCAGTAGTGCGATATTGGAGGAAATGTTTCCGTCGGACAGAGATGGAAATAAAATCAGAAGACGTTACGCGATCAGCGCGATTTCCGGGGTTCAAATGGAGAAAAGGAAATGCTGAGGCATTTTTCTGGGGTTCAAATGGAGATTGGAGTTGAAGATTGTATCCGGGATGAGGTCCTCAGGATTATCTTCTGTTCATGTGTCACCTTAGACTCTGGCTGAGGCCAATGGAGGTCATTATAGGTGTCTTCTGAGGAAGAGATACACATGCTACCTTCCTTTGTGAAGGTATACCCTCTGACATGTCGCCCTCAGAGTGGTTTGGTGTTATTTCCGACGTTGCCAGCGGAATTATCACAAGAGATTGGAGATCGGGGTTCAAATGGAGAAAAGGAGATGTTGCGGCATTTTCTGGAGAACGGGGTTCACATTGACGATTGCGAGTCATCGTCAGGCGACTGGGGTTCAAATCGGAGAATGGGGTTCATTATTTGGCAAAAAGGAGAGTGGGGTTCAAATGCAGAGATCCGAGGATCATTTGCGCAGAAAAATTTCGGGGTTCAAGAAAAGCATAAAAAAAGAAGAGATATAATAATCCCCAGCGGATGTGGTGGTCAAGCCATGGTTATCCCTGTGTTACCATTTATTTTGGTATCCAGGTCAACGTTTTGTTTCGGTGATCAGGCCGACTCTCCTTCCGTACCAGACGGATATTTGCTTCAAGATTGTTTCTTCGCCGATTCTGACAGGCGTTGTTAATTATTATCCCATCAGAGTGCAAATTGTTCGTCTGTTCTTGGTATTCAATCACTCTTCATCCTGATCATCCGAAAGCCGAGGCTATTCGTATCGACAGGTTCACAGTGGATTGAATAGGGGCAGCTGTAACACCTCAAAATTTGCCCTCCTCTCTTGGGACTAGCATTAACATATTGCATATCATTTTTAGGTCATTAGGCATTGCATATTGCATATCATGTGGTTACATTGTGCAAGTTATCCTCACAAGTCTTGATCAGAAGATGGGAGGTCATGTGCAAGCCAGGGTTTCAGTGGATTGGATCATTAATCATCTGAGGATGTAGAGGTCCAAATTAGGGTTTTGTGATTCTCAAGAAGATTGGTCTCCATCTTGATTACAATGATACATCATCATCATGGTTTGTCATCATCAGAAGATTGATCAGATTTCTTGAGATTAGGGTTTTGACCACTGGTCAACCCTAATCAGTTGCATTGGGCCAGTCAGGGCATGATCAGGAGATGGGGTCTATGATGGTTATGGGGTTCATTCTATGATTATTTTGTGCTTATTGAGGCTAGGGTTTCACCCTTGAGCCATTTCAGTTGGAGATTGGGGCTTAATTTGATCTATGCATTGCCAAATTCATCTATCAGTTGAAAAAGTCAACTGTGGTCAACTGTACATGATCTGATGGATTTGGAGGTGGAAATGAGTTGGATACACTTCATTCATGTTGGAACAAGTGTTATTTGACATCTCAAAGCTTAAGAATGGAGAAAATCAAGTCAGGACAAAAACTGCCAAAAATAGAAAGTGACTTGTAATAGAAGTTTCCAAAAATGGAAAGTTGTTGACCTCAAGACCACGTGTCCAAGGAAGCTTCAAATGAAAATTTGTTCAATATGAAAGTTGTAGATCTTGTTCTCACCTTTCCAAAATGTCCAAGAACTTGAAATTCCCATGTATGGTTGTCAAGTTATGGTTCAGTGAAATTCAAAAATGACCCATAATCAGGAGAGCATAACTTCCACATGGTTTGTCCAAATTGCAAGTTCTTTATATGCACAAACTCCATTTGACATGTACTTTCATGGTGCATAATTGGATTTTTCCAAAAGTGGTCAATGCAAAAAGTCAAATTTCAACTGGACAGTTAAAATGGACCAAGGGCAAAATTGTCCAACTTGTGAAATAATTGGAATTTTTGAGTGGGGATTTTTGCCACACCTCATAAATGGCATTTGAAAGTTGTTGGAGTCATCATAATATGCTAAGGCCTTGTGGTTTGGAAATTGGCTTGAAAAATGAAATTGCAAAAATGGACACATAACCATTCACATGTGATTTTCTAAAATACACATCCAATGAGAGTGAAACAAGTTGCAATAGCTCATGACAGGTATTTGGAAGTTGTATGAGCTGTCCATGAGGTGGCAATGAGCTGGCTTTGGAAAGTACCATTTTGCCCTTACTTGAAAATTAGCCATTTCACTAATCAAATGCATTTGGTTAATTAACATGTTTAAGCTTGGATTAAGGTGGCATATATGTTCTTAATCACATTATAATCATAACAGAATTACACACACTCCAAAACCAGATCTGAAAACTCTTCATTCTCTCAAAATTTCTTCAAGAACACAAAACCTAAAAATTCATAAAACTTCTCCAAATCTTGATCAATCTTCGAATTTCTTTTTGCATCAATCTCCTTTCATCATCCTCATCAACTGTTTGTGAAGTTTGGAAGGCAAGAAGCTGTGGATCGTGACTGCACATACAAGCTCCATCAATGGCAAATCGAGTTTTCATGCACTAGGAGTGAAACCAATTGAATCTAAGCTTTGCATCTCACTGCCACGAGCCTCTACTCCATCTGTTTCACTAAATTGAGCGCAAAGGCCACACGAACAGCCACTGCACATCAGGTATGTCAAAATTTCGAATGTCACGATTTGTTCGATTGGCATGTGCTTTGTGTAGTGCGTTTCATGTAGGTCATGGTGATGTTTGTAGTTTTAGGAATGGTGAACTGTGGCTCATGCAATCTGGAATTTAAGTTTCGAACCAAAACCCTAAGTTGATCGATTCAGGAGATTTAGGAATAGTTAGGTTAAATTAGGTTGATATTTGGATTGTGCGTAGTGAGACGAGTCCAACGGATATCCACTTGTCCATTTTGGTGATGGTTTGAGATTCACGCGTTCTTGAGGAGTTCTGGGGAAGACGATGGATTTCTGGGAATATTTGAGTGTTTGATCCAAAATTGCGTTTGAATTTTTGAATAACACGTTTACCGCCCCCGCGCTCCACTATTTACAACTCTGCCATTGGAGCATTTAATTAATTATAATAATTCTAAAAAATTCTTAAAAAAATCATTAACACCTTAGAAAATTCATAAAAAATCAATAAAAAATCAGAAAAATGTAGGAATTTTTGTGTTGACTTCCTTGTTGACTGTAGAATTTTTTTGACCTATTGGTTGAAGTTGTGCATGGTAGAAATTGTGTTTGACCTAGGTTTGTTTCACATGTGCTACATTTTGATACATTCTACCATTTTGATTGTGAAATGCTCATAGTATAAAAGAGATTCTTGAAAATTTTTGTGGTAATTGTAGACTGGTTGATGATGATTTACATGTACATTTTGTGAATTTTTGATTCCTGGTGATTGAGTTATGAATTTTGGAACTTAGGTGTGACAATTGGTGTCACACCTCATTTATGTCAATTTGCTAGATTTATTTGAATGACCTAGGCTTGTTAGAATGATGTGAAATTTTGCATGGATGTTCATTAACATGTTAAGATGCTATGTGATTTTTTGTGGAATTTTATGTGGCATTTTCAATTTGATTGCTATTTTTCATCTCTGTTGGTCAAATGTGCAAGCTCATGTGACATATGTTGGTAGATCTTTTGTGAAATGCTCATATGGTATTGAATGATCATGAAATTTGGTAGGAATGTTATAGACACATTGTATGACATCCCTGTTTTGGTCTCACTCATTTCTTTACTGTTTTCATTGACTTGTGAATTTTTGAAGTGAATGCATATGTTGATGTTGTGATTTGGAGCATGTAATTGTGTCTGTTTTTGTTGATTTTCATTGACATGGTTCCCTTTGCCCAATTAAGCTGAAATTTGGTGTGCCATACCTGGATTAGGTCCTGTTTAGGTGTAAATTATTTGAGATTTTTTGGATTTGTTTTGATATGGATTTGAATGCAATAGTTCTGTTTGGATGTTTTGTGTTCCATTTGGAACTAGTTTGGATTGTTTTGTGCATAAATTGAACATGATGAATGATATGGACATGAGACCAATTGTGTTGGTTTTCTATTTGCATTAATTTGAGTTTGGTTAGAGATACCTTGCTGTTTAGGAATTTTTCTTGCTTTTGGACCCTAGGCTTGGCCTAGTGGTCTTGTTGCTAATATTTGCTTGATTTTTCAGGATGAATAGCACAAGGTTCATGGAGAATGATCCAAGTTGATTGAAATGATGTTGTTTGATGTTTGTACACTAACATAACATTGTTTTGTAGGTTGTGAAGCTTGGGCTTGAGCTCATAGCTTGCCTTTGTGTGCCTTGGCTTGCATAGTTTGACTGATTAACTTGTTGTTTTCTGATTGGTTGTCTGAGTTATTAACTGGTTAGCTTTTGTACAGGTACCTTTAGCCGCTTCTAGTTCTTTTAAGAACTTGCTTGATAGCCGCTGCTCGGTTGTGTAAACCGCTTGAGGTAGGTCCTCTTGACTTCATGTAGTCTGGAGACCCGGTCTGTTATTTGACCGGGCAAATTGTCTGAAGTCCTCCTTAAGAGGCAATGATTGTGGTTGTTTATTTTTCGTGCCAAGCAGGTGAAGGTCCTCTAAAAGAGGCAATTGGTGGAAGTTAGGGATAAGCAATCTATCCCCCACTATTCTGTGAGTCTTCTCCTTGCTCCCATTACATGGTTGTAGCATTGAGATTACAAGCCCAAGATCCGTGCAGTGCACGTTGTGTCAGAGTCTCTGAGTATAGAAGGGTTCCCCCATTCTGGACCCATGCTCATTTGTCAGAAGCTCTCCCTGGTCAGGGATAAGAGCTGTGAGGTCTGATCCTCACTTCACCTTTCATCTGCTTCACCTTAGCCTCGTAATGGCAAGGTTAAGAGCAAACACAGCCCGTACAGATGACTTGCTGAGGCAGTCAAACCTATTGTGTGAGCCCACTTGTTTGGTTATAGCGCGTGCTATGTGGATATCTGTTTGAGATGCTTGTTCTCATTTGATGTATGCTTGAATTATTTTGTATGCTTGTATGCTTGCTTCTTTCCTGGATAGGAGTAGTTTGCTTATGCAAGTAGGATAGAAAACTGAACTTAGGGTAACGATGCATGACAACACTAGGCTCGAGTCCAGCTCCCTAGTAGTGTGTCTTCCCCTGGTTTCTGGTTAGTATTTCAGTCCCTTTCAGGGGAACTACATCGCCCTGATCCTTGTTCCAGACGAGGTATGTAGGCAGGTGGTCGTGCGAGACCACTCCGGGCAACCTTTTTCTTTTTTGCGTGTGTTTACTTGTTATCTGATTGTGTGTTTGGCTCGGATGCCGACGTAAGTCCAGTGATTGGCTGTCGGGCTCCACGTTTGCCGTTTTGCGCGTGTTTTGGTTCGGATGCTGACGTAATTCCATCAAGTGGTTGTCGGGCTCCATGTTTGCCATTTGTTTGTGCGTTTTGTGTTGTTTGGCGTGCGTAAGCCGAACTACAGTGGCTCTGATTCTTGTTCCAGACAAGATATGTAGGCATAAGGTGCGATACCTTATCGAGCTCGTTCCTCCTAACCCCACCTGCGTTCCCTGTGTGTGTGTGTGATGTTTAGCAACCTTTTCTTTATTTTAGAACGTGGATCCCGTCGAGTACGACGGACGTGAGGGGTGCTAATACCTTCCCCTTGCGTAACCGACTCCCTTACCCTTTCTCTTTGGTCGCGAGACCATTTCCTTTCCAGGTTTCTCTGAGCGTTTCCTTTCCCTATTTTGGGATAAATAACGCGCAGTGGCGGCTCTGTGTGTGTTTTGTTTTTAGCTCGCCGGTTGATTTTTCGCGGATGCGACACTTGGTTGATATCCCGAATGGATCCAATCAAGTATATCTTTGAGAAGCCTTCTTTAACTGGGAGGATTGCCCGTTGGCAGATGTTGTTATCTGAGTACGATATCGAGTATCGAGCTCAGAAAGCTATCAAAGGTAGTATCTTGGCTGACCATTTAGTGCACCAGCCGATTGAAGATCATCAGTCTATTCAGTACGACTTCCCAGATGAGGAGATTCTGTATTTGAAAATGAAAGATTGTGATGAGCCTACACTTGATGAAGGTCCGGAACCTGGTTCCAGATGGACGATGGTGTTTGATGGCGCTGTGAATCAGTACGGAAATGGAATTGGGGCAGTAATCATTACTCCTCATGGCACACATATTCCGCTTACAGCAAGGCTAACTTTCAAATGCACGAATAATATGGCTGAGTATGAGGCCTGTATTATGGGACTAGAAGAATGTATTGATTTGAGAATCAAGCATCTTGATGTTTACGGTGATTCGGCCCTAGTTGTCAATCAGATCAAGGGTGAATGGGAGACGAATCAGCCTAGTCTCATTCCATATAGAGATTATGCGAGGAGGATTTCAATGTTCTTTACAGAAGTTGACTTTCATCATATTCCTCGAGAGGATAATCGGATGGCAGATGCGCTTGCTTCCATGCTTATGGTCAAGTATTGGAATGAGGTTCCCAACATTGCCGTGATGCGCTTGGATAGACCAGCTCACGTGTTTGCAGTTGAAGAAGTGAATGATGACAAGCCTTGGTATTTTGATATCAAGAATTTCCTCCAGAACCAGGTCTACCCGCCTGGGGCATCTGTGAAAGATAGGAAAACTTTGAGAAGGGTGTCAGGCAGTTTCTACCTCAGTGGAGAAGTGCTGTATAAGAGAAATTTTGACATGGTTTTGCTCAGATGCGTGGATAGACACGAAGCAAACCTGTTGATGACTGAGGTCCATGAGGGTTCATTTGGTACTCATTCCAATGGACATGCCATGGCAATAAAGATGTTGAGAGCAGGCTACTATTGGCTGACAATGGAGTATGACTGCTGCAAATATGTGAAGAAATGCCACAAGTGTCAAATTTATGCGGATAAGATTCATATTCCTCCGACACTTCTGAATGTGATTTCATCACCATGGCCTTTCTCTATGTGGGGAATTGACATGATCGGCATGATTGAACCGAAAGCGTCCAATGGGCATAGGTTTATTCTCGTAGCAATTGATTACTTCACCAAATGGGTTGAGGCCGCTTCGTATGCGAATGTGACCAGGCAGGTGGTTGTGAAGTTTATCAAGAACCAGCTGATTTGCCGTTATGGTGTGCCAGATAAGATCATTACTGATAATGGATCTAATCTGAATAATAAGATGATGGAAGATTTGTGCGCTGAATTCAAGATTGCACACCATAATTCCTCTCCCTACAGACCTAAGATGAATGGGGCTGTTGAAGCTGCTAATAAGAATATCAAGAGGATTATCCAGAAGATGACAGTGACGTACAAAGATTGGCATGAGATGCTGTCGTTTGCTTTGCATGGTTATCGTACATCTGTACGCACTTCAACAGGGGCAACCCCTTTCTCTCTTGTTTACGGCATGGAGGTTGTGCTCCCAGTAGAGGTGGAGATCCCATCAATGAGAGTCTTGATGGAAGCCAAGTTGACTGATGCTGAATGGATTCAGAGTCGTTATGACCAACTGAATTTGATTGAAGAGAAGCGATTGACTACCATGTGTCATGGTCAGTTATATCAGCAGAGAATGAAGAAAGCATTCGATAAGAAGGTTAAGCCTCGTGTGTTCCGAGAAGGTGACCTCGTGCTCAAGAAAGTCTTGTCTTTCGCGCCCGATTCTAGGGGCAAGTGGACTCCAAACTATGAGGGTCCGTTTATTGTTAAGAGAGCCTTTTCAGGCGGTGCTTTGATGCTTACAACAATGGATGGGGAGGATTTCACTCGTCCTGTGAATTCAGATGCAGTCAAGAAATACTTTGCCTAAAAAAAAGCATATGTAGATGAAAAACAGAATAGCTCGCTAAGTTGAAAACCCGAAAGGGCGGCTTAGGCAAAAAATGAGCATCTCGGTGGAGAACCCGCAAGGGTGATCCAGGCAAAAATTAGAGACTTTGAAAAAAAGATATATTTGCATCCAGCTAGATCGAGTACCTCACCCTGGGGCAATCTAGGCAAAAATTAGGGATTTGGCAAGTAACTGCATCCTGACAAGACTTTCTGTTCCGCAGCCGTCTTTTCGTCAAAGATTCTCGATTCATCGTCGACTGAAGCTTCGGATACATCGAGATTCAAATTGGTAGATAAAGGATCATTATGTTCAATGTAGCCCTCTTCCAATATATATCACTGATTTCAAAGTTGTACAGATCCATGGAGTCTTGCCATTTGCAGGCTACCATTCCATCAAATAAATTTGAGCTTTTTATACAATTATTTGCACTCTTATTTGTTTCAATTCAACAAATGTTTTGCATGTTTTAATTGATAAAATGTCATTGTTTTAAACAAATGTAAATTTTTCAATTTGTTGTTTTAAACAAAGTGAACATTCACGATGATGAAAGGATACTTAAGAATTTCTCAGTGCTCTCCCGAGGGTGGCATAATTTCCAACAGGTAAGACATTGGTTCATATTCCTGGCATTGGTTGTATCCTCTTTCTCTTGCTTTGTTGTTGGGGTTGTTCCCCAAGCAGAGTTGTTCTTGGGGTTGTTCCCCTAAGCAGAGTGCTTGTTAAAGACTTCGTTTTCTTCTCCAGCAGTATTCTCTCCCAGCATGGGTGTTTCTCCTTTTGGAAGATTCGGTAGTTGGTGGTTGGAGACCTAGGTACTCCATCTCTCCCCAGTGCAGTCGCTCGCAGAGTTGTTGTTTCTCTCCTCAGCGTGGTGGCTTTCTTTTGAAGATTCAGTGGTTGATGGATTGATATCCCGGTACTTTACCACTTTCCTCAGCACAATCGCTAGCAGAATCTGTGATATATCCCCAGAGTAGAGCGCTTGTGGAAGACTTCGTTTGTTCCAGCAGTACCCTCTTCCCCGGCCAAGTTGCCAGCGGAGTTGCTATCTCCCCATCAGTGTGCTTATCCCTTCAGCAGGGCAGTGATTATGTTCCTCCTTAGCAGTTGTGGATGTTCTCCTCAGAAGAGTCAGCATTTAGTGGTTGATTCCCTAGCTCTCTTCCGTATCCTCAGTGGATTCTTCAATTAAATTCCCAGTGGATCTGCCGGTGGATTTGTGGTTTGGTGGATTGTATTTGTGCAAAATCCCCATTGGAGTTGGTATTCCCAACAGAGCCAGGTTTGTGTCTATGGTTTTCCCTCAGAGTCTCTGCCAGAGCTGGTATGCTTGACAGAGCTGACTTTGTGGCAGTTTATGCTTGTTGAAATCTCTGTTTCCCCAGTAGGTTTGGTTGGTATATCATCCACAGATTAGGTTGATTTCCTGTTTGCTTGTGATCCTCAGTAGAGTGGCTTATGGAGGAATCTACTTGTGTGATCTGTTTCCTTCAGTGGGTGTATTCCCGATGGAATGGATATTTGTGTTCTCCCCAGATAGAGTTGCTTGTGCAGTAGATTCTACGTGGATGATCTGTTCTTCCTCAGTGGGTTGTTCCCCAGTGGAGTTGTGTGGAATTGCTTTCGTAGCAGTTTTCACTTGTGCAGTGAACTCTTGTTTCTCAGTTGATGCTGAGGATCCCCCTGCAGATATTTTGGGATTTCTCCTGTTTCCCCAACAGATTCGCCTTTGTGGCTGTTTGTGCCTGTTGTGACTTTCTGTTCGTCAGTTGGGTTGTTGTTGATCCATTACTCAGAGATCTGGTGTTTCTTTGATATCTCCGATCTTTTGCCTCCCGCAGATCTTTGCTTCTCAGCTTGTAGATCTCCAGCAGATCGGCTTTCCAGTTGGTTTTTTTCCCTGGAAGTATAGTACCGGGCGTTTGATTCCTGGGCCTGTTTGTGTTAGATATGTCTGTTTTGTCAGCATTCATCAAACATAAATTACGCATATTCATGCATAATCATAAACATTCAGATATTCATGTTGCATTTTTTGCCATATATCTTTTGTTTGTTGTTCTCCTGCTATGGGTAGTATAGATCTCTAATAGATCTTCCCAAGCAGATGTCGGGTGTTAAAATCTCTCCATATAGAGTCAGCCCCATAAGCAGAAAGTGTCTGTCGTTCCTTCTGCAGTTCCCCACTGAGATTATCCTCGTGGATGACGGTTTCTTCCGTTTCCTCCCAACATATATGTTGGGATGGATTTTCCTATTAAGTTATATCCTCATAGGATGAGTCTTGATTCAGTCTGTCTTTTCGGTTTGATCCCGAATTGCCATTTGTCAGCTGTTTCTCGTGCTTCCCTGTGGAATAAATGAATAATTTGCCCAGTAACCGGCATTAATTCTTTTATCCCCAGCGGAATCTTTTGGGCCTCTACCCTTATACCGGTAGTTGTAAGTCCTATGTTTCTTGCCTTCTTGGTGGAATTTGTGGTTATATACCTTTTATTCCTTGGCAAGAGTTTGTGGTTTGTTATAAACCCTATTTTGTTCCCGTGCGGATTTGTGATTCTTTCATTCCCCACGCGGAGTTGTTTGGTTTTCTGCCCCGTATTCGGTAGATGTAAACCCTATCTTTTATCCTCATCAGAGTGGTTGGCTACTACCCCGTATTCGGTAGTTGTAAGTCCTATCTCTTTTCCCCTAGCAGAGGTGACCTTTGTGGTTTGTTCTGGTTGATGGCGGAATTTTATGACGTTGTGTTTTTCTCCCCAGCGGAGTTTGTGCCTTGTGGTACAGGTGGATAATTGCCTATTGCTAGCAATTTTATCCTTAGCCAGAGTTTTGGTATTCTACCCCGTATTCGGTAGTTGTAAACCCTAATTTCTCCCCTTTATAGAGTTAACCTTGTTGTTCATCCTAACCGATGATGGTTACTCTTTGTGGTTATCTTCATACAATATTTGATGTTGATATTCCTTCCTTTGCTTGTGGATAATTTGCCGGTTGATAGCAATTGTATCCCCAGCAAGTTGTCTTCTGGATCATCGCCGTATGCTTGCAATGTTATCCTTTGAAGTTGCCAGTGGGTCCTTTCACCGTTTGCTAGTGATTTGTTCCCCGGATCATTGATTGTTTATCAATGTATCCCCAGATAGTCCTTGTGGGTAATTGCTGTTTATGCAGTTCATCCTCAGCAGATCGCCTTTCATTTACCCGTTTGCTTGGTAATGATTGTTGCTCCCTTTGATTGGTCATCATTATATACCTAGTTTGGTATCCCGATGCCTTTCTTTTCGGTCGATTTGTCCTTTGTTAACCCAGTAACCGGTTGTGGATAATCTTCCATGCGAGTATGTTATCCACGTTCTGACGGTAATGGATAATATATCTCATGCACTCTTCAGTCGAAGCCTTTTGTGTTTCCCCAGTCGAGTAAGATTCGTTATTCCTTTTGCGGAATCGAATATTCTTTGTTGTTGGATCATTGCCGGATGCTTGCAATTTATCCCTCTGAGTTGTCTTTCGTTTACCCGTATGCTTGGTATCGATTGTCTCTCTTTTTGGTTGATCACCTATTATATGCCCTAACCGGTATCTCTGGTGTCTCTCCTTTCGAGTGTATTATTCACGTTCTGACGGTAATGAATAATATATCTCTTTCACTCTTTGGTTGGAGTCCTTTGTTGATTTTCCCCCAGTAGAGTAAGATTCGTATTCTTTGTAGAATCGAATTTCCATCCTTTAACAGTTTTTGTTTTGGATGATGAGTGTTTTGGCATATATACCAATTCACGTTTTCGGTAGGACACCTATTATATACCTCGGTATCCCTGGTGTTTCCTTCCATGCGAGTGTATTATCTACGTTCTGACAGTAATAGATAATATATCTCATGCGAGTATTCTATCCACGTTCTGACGGTAATGGATATTATATCTCATGCGCTCTTTGGGTTTGTGTCCCCAGCTGAGTAAGATTCGTCTTCCCTTTGTGGATTCGAATGTCCATCCTGTAAGTCGATTTGCTTTTTCAAGCCCTCCTTTCGGATGATGAGTGTTTTGGCATATATACCAATTCACGCTTTGGTAGGTCACCTATTATATACCCAGTAACCGGTATCTCTGGTGTCTCTTCCTTTTCGAGTATATTATTCACGTTCTGACGGTAATGAATAATATGTCTCATGCATTCTTGGGTCAATCTTTTGATTGTTTTCTCCGCAGGGTAAGATTCGTATTTCCTTTTGCGGAATCGAATATTCTTTGTTGTTTCTTGGATAATTGCCGGATGCTTGCAATTTATCCCCTTTGAGTTTGTCTTTCGTTTACCTGTAAGCTTGGTAACGATTGTCTCTCTTTTGGTTGATCACCTATTATATACCTCGGTATCCCTGGTGTTCCTTCCTGTCTGCTCCCTATTATGACCTTGGTCCCCTGTGGAGTCAGATTTTCCTGAGTTGATGTACCTTTTTCAGGTCTTTCTCAGATGTTGGTTGATTGATATCTCTCACCCTTATACCGGTCTTAGATATTCATTCTTCCTGAGTTTGTTACCCTTATACCGGTAACACCTCATCTTGTTGCTTTTCCCTAGGAGAGTCTCTTTGTTGGACATTTCCCCGTGGAGTTTCCTGTGGTGATTTTACCCCTTTGCGGTATTGGCGTGTTTCCCAATATATGCAATTTTCCCCGGCAGGGAGGTTCTTTGTGAATCTTTTCCTAGTCCGAGTCCGGATTTTTATCCGAAGTATCCTTTGTGGATAGTTTGAGTCAGCTTGTGTCTTTCCAGTGGATGTGTTCCTTTGGAATTCGTCTCTTCCCCAGTTTGAGTCCTTCTTTCCCCAGTGAGGTCTCCAGTCCAGTCGTGTTTTGTTCACGCAATGTCAGTTCTGTTTCCCCAATTCAGAGTCGTGTCCTGCTCACGCATTCTTTTTTCTTTCTATCCCCAATAAGAGTCCCCATGAGAGTCCTGTTAGAGTCTCTGTTCCTGGTGAGTGTATTACTCCGATGGATCGTCTTTTCTTCTGTGTGAGCTATATCCCCACAGAGTTTGTCTTTTGCATGCATACATCTGCATCATGAGGTCTCTTAGAACCAAAATTTGTCTCATTACTGTTATTTAAGCCCATTCTACCGCGTCAAGATGAAGATTTCTAAACTTCACTTCTCCGGTTAGAATGACCTTAAATAGGGGCATCTGTAAGACCCCAATTTTGTCCCTAAGATCCCTCATGGCATCATATCATATCATTGCATTGCCTCAAGGATCATTGTACACCTTTGCTTGCTTCCCTGTGGGTGGGTTCTCTTTTGAGAGTGGTTCTTGATCACCAAGCATGTTTAGCATTTGTATATCATTGCTTTTCATTTGATTACTAACCAAAAGTACAAAAATATTGTCATCTAACCTTGTTACTTGCAGATGAAGCAATTAGGTCAAGCCAGTCACAGGCAAGCATTGAGCTATAGATGGTGGCCATTCTGAAGAATTTGGGCACCATGATCATTCACAAGAGTTCATATGAACCATGACATCATTTTGAATCAAGATCTCAAGTGGTAGAGGCTTGGATTTCATCTGAGCATAGCTAGGTCAGCTGAAACCCTAGCAAAGTCAACACAAGTCAACTGTGCATTCAATCATGGATTTGAAGATGGGAGATGGTTAGAGAGGCCTCATTCATGTCCATACAAGCCTCATATAACATGTCAAACATCATCATTGGAGAATTTGAGGTCAGACAAAAAGTTTCCAAAAATAGTAAGTGACCTGTAATTTCAAACTGCCAAAAATGGAAAGGTCTTCTCCTCAAATTTACATCATCAAGAAAGCTTCAAATCAAATTTTGTCCAACATGAAAGTTGAAGATCTTGCTCTCACCTTTCCAAAACATCCAGGAACACCCATTTCTCATTTGTGGTTGGCAAGTTATGATCAAATCATTGTCAATGGATTTTGAACTTCAACAAGGCATAACTTTTGAGCCAAAAGGCCAACTCATGTGGTTCTTTTTGGAGCATTTATCTCTTGATCCCTACTATCATAATCATGCATCACATTTCATCATTTCTCATTACAAAAATATCTCATTTTTCACTTGAATTAATTTGAATTTTTGGAGGGAAAATATCCATTTGAAAAGTATGCATTATTTTCACTTCAAACCAATTTCATATGCATCAAAACAGAATTTGCAATGCATTTCCAAGCCAAATTCGCACTGTTCCATTGGCCATGTGTGCATAAGGGTGATTTTGACAATTTGCATAAACACCTTCATTTTGCTTAATCTAAGGGTTTTGCTTAATTGTGATTAGTGAACATGATTAACAGAGGGTATATATTCCTAATCATAACAGAAATTCAGAGAACGACACTTCACAAATTCAGATCTCAAATTTTTGCTCTCACTTTTCTCTCAATTTTTTCTCTCAATTCTTGAAGCAAATTGCATTGTTCTTGCTCTGTTCATCATCAAGCATCATCACTGAGTAGAATTCAAGCTAGATCCAGGTGAATCCGTGCATATTGAAGCTGTTTCAAGCAAGAGTTCATCAATGGTGAAGTCTCAAATTTGTGGATTCAAAGCCAATTAAGCATCAACGATCCTTCCATTCACTCATACAAGGTTGCTAGGATACGATTGGAGCATTGCCAGGACTTGGAACACTTGAAATCGAAGGCTGCTCTACAAGAGGTGTGAATTCGATCCTATCTTTTCTTAAATTCATCATGTGATATTTGTAGAGCTTGCTTGTGTGGTGATTCTGAGCCAAAAATCATTTGATTCCATGCTATATTGAAAGAGTTTCGTGGATTTAAAGTTTTATGTTCAAAAGTTGATTTGCTCGATCCATGCTCATGATGTTGTTATTTGATGAAATGCGTGTTGATTCGTGTTGTGTGATGTTAGATCTTCATGAATATATGCTCAATTCATGTTTCTGGATGTTTTCAATTTTTCTGGAAAAATGATGATGAAGATCATGAGGATCTTCATCGTGTTCATATATTGCTGGAAATTTCCTGCGGATTTTACCGCAACCTTCATCGTGATTGCTGTGACTTTTCCTGCGGATCCAGGAGCTTTACCTGCGGATTTCTCGTTGCATGCATGCACGTGTGGTTAGGGTTTAGGTTAAACGACGGCGTTTAGGCTAGCGCGCGCTTTTCATTTCAAAATCCGCCTGGCTTCGATTCCCCGCTCCATCATTTCCAATTAAGCCTTATGCATTTTATTTCATATGCTTCATCTATGTTCACATGCTACTTCATATGTTTTTTTAAATTTTTCTCTCCATTAAAAAATTCATAACTCAAAAAATACACATCCAATTCACATGAGATTTTTTGTGCAATGTTCCTTGTAATGTCTACTATTTTTTGGATATTTTTCCAGAATTTATGCTCGGTTGGATTTAAAATTTTCCTAGGGTTTGTTCATGCTTATGTCTTCTTGCACCTTACTTGCTATTTTGGTTGTGAAATAATGATGCTTGATCCAATGAAGTCGAAAATTTACATGCTTAATATAGACACTTTGATGAGCATTTTGGCCTTGAGTTTGCTATTTTTACATTTCTGGTTTGTGAGATATGATATGATCATTGGAGGTGTGACAATGTGTGTCACACCATTTCTTGTCCAATTTTCTGATTTTATTTACCATGCCATATGAACTTCAATTAATCTGATTTTTTGCATGTTGATTCTTCTGGATGTTAAGTTTGATCATGATTTTTTGTGGATTTTTTTGAGGGCATTTCCAATTTGTTTGAGATTTTCTTTTCTGATTGGTCAAGATTGGAATTTTGTTGAGTGTTGAACTTAGATGATTTGTGAAATTCTTATGCCTTATCATATGAGCTTGAAATTTCGTACATTGATTCTTAACATGTTGAACTGTATCTTGGCTTTGGTTTGAGTCATTTATCTTATGTCATTTCTGTTTTAGGATTGCCTTAAGTTGATGCACCATTTGTGGTCTTGTTTGAACTTGTTTGTGCATACCTTGACTTGATGATTTTAATTGACTTGCTTATACTTGTCCAAATGCCATGATTTTTGGTGTGCTGATCATTTGATGTGTCCTGTTTAGACATGATTTTTCTTGAGATTTATTGAGACATTTTGGAATTAACATGCTTGTGATCATTCTGTTTGCATCTTTGAGCTTCCAACTTGCATGCTTTGACATGATTTGTTTATGAAATGAAATTGGTTGATGCTTTTGATATGAGACCACTTGGATATTGTTCTTGATTGATTAATCTTGATTCTTGTCAATTTTCATGTTCTGTTTTAAATATTTTCCTCATCTTTGACCCTTGGCTTTGGCCTAAGGGTTTACCTCTCATGTTTGAAGCTTTGTTTCAGGTTGCACATGCAAGTTACACAATTGATGATGCCTCATCTTGAGAACATTTGATATTTGCTTTTGATTACTAATGTGTGTTTTGTAGGTTGAAGTTGATTCAATTGGGATTGACTTGTGGCTTATGCCTTTGCCTATATTGGTTGTCTGTTGCATTAACTGTTGGTTGATTGTCTGTATAGTATACTGATTTGTTTGATGTTTCCACAGGTACCTTAGTTGCTATAGTTCCTTTGTGAACTTGCTTTTGCTTTGCTTGATAGCTTAAGCATTGAGGTATAACATCTCTTCTTCATGTAGTCTGGAAGACCTGGCTTGTTACTTGGCCAGGCACCTGTCTGAAGTCCTCCTTAAGAGGCAATGTTTGTGATTGTTTACCTTTGTCCCCAAGCAGGAAAAGTCCTTTTGATAAGGCAATTGGTAGATAAAAGAGATGTGTAGTCCATCTCCTACTATTCTGTGTGTCATCCCTTTGCTCACATTACATGTTGTAGCATTGTGGATCTTACCCCAAGATCTATAGAGTCATTAACTTGTGGAGAGAGTTCCAACTTTCTGAACTCCCACACCTACTATCATTCAATGCTCTCCCTGACCAGGGATAAGAGCAATGAGGCACACCCCTCATATACTTTCATCTGCTTCACCTTAACTCTCAATGTTAAGGTTAAGAGCACCACTTACCCCATTCCAGTTGACTTTAAAGTCTAACCCTTGCTTGAGCCTAGTTGCTTGGATATAGTGTGTGCTAAATGACTTTGTTTGATTGAGTGCTTGGTGCATATGTACATGTTTGTTTGCATACCTTTGTACATTTATCATCATTAATTGTTCATTATTGCATGATCATCATTTCATATCTTTGTGGTTTGTTTGAGTTTGCCCATTGAGGAATCAACTATAAGTCCATTCATTGGCCATTGTTCCTATGATTTGGAAGGGATTGAGTATAAGACCATTTCATTGACCACTTATGTCCATTGCTTCTGTTTGTTTGTTGTATGTGAGGATGCAATTGTAAGACCATGTTGTTGACTTTTGTATTCCTATGATCATCCTTTGGAGATTAGAGTAAGCCCAGATAGATTGGCATCTGACATCCATGTTTTGTTTTATCTTTGAGGAGATTGGAGTAAGCCCATATATTGGCATCTGACATCCCTGTTTGTTTTAGGAGACTGGTGTAAATCCATCTATTGGTATCCGGTATCCACCTTTGTTGTGAGATTGGTATAAGTCCAGCAATTGGCATCCGGTATCATTTGTTTGCTTATTTGCCTATTCCTAAGGACACACTTGAATCATCTTCTATATGATCTCAAGAGGTAAACCTTTCTGAGAAGTTTTACACTCCTTTATCCATTCACCCTCTTTGTCCTAAACCTTTTCACATTATTAATTCAAAAACTTTGAACTATTGTGCAAACATCTTCATGTCTTTTCAAATTAGAAACCTGGACCCTAAGTCCTTGACTTTTCAAACTCCATTTCATAACACTTCTTTGAATCAATTCTAATCATACCTTGACCATATTTTGTGAATACTCATAATCAATTAACTTCACCCACTCAATTGTTTTGTGGCTTTGTCCATTGTTAATATGTTTTCATACATTAGCCGTAGGTTTCAATTACCATAGTGGTTGATGTAAATCTTACCTTATCCTTAGTGAGTTGATTGTAAGTCTTCCATACTTATTATAGGGTTAACCCCTCACTAGTATGTTGAAGCCGTCCTCGCATGGTGGATTGTTAATTCAGGTTGAGTTTTCTCCCATTGGTAATGAAAAGCTTAGTGCTTGTGTTTTAAAACAAACCCACTGATATTTTGGAAATCTTTTAGCCGAACTACGGCGTTTTGATCCTTACCTTCCATGGAAGGTACGTAGGCAACGGGTTCATCCGTTCAAACACAAAAATAATAAAAATTGTACATTCTTTTCTCATCCTTCCATCATTGTTTGCACAATATGTCATAAACAAATAAACATTTTTATACAACAAGTGTGAAAAGGGCTCCCTAGGAGTACCTAAGACGTTTTGGGTGCCTAACACCTTCCCATTGCGTAATTTACCCCTTACCCAGATTCTCTGATCTTTTCATTAGTTTTCTATGTGTAAAACTTCTTAGGCTTTTGTTCGCTTTTTAGTCATTCCTTAGGATAAATAAAAGTGCGGTGGCGACTCGATTCTTTGTATGCTTTGCTTTTGATTTAGTCAATAAATCATAAAGTGACGAATACACCGCTACAGCAAGACCATTCAATCAAAGAAAATGTGGAAACCCAAAGAAACAACCATAAGTCTCATATCTCATACATATCTTAGACTTTCCTCAAGAGAAATTTGGTAGTTTTATAGTGTATGCTCCAAGAAAATGATTGGAAAAAAGAACTATTTATAAGAGTTAAAATCCTACTCCAATAGTTATGTTACTTTTGGTGATAAGGCTAGAGGAAAAATCAAGGGTATATGTGACACACCGCAAATGCACAGCTAAACAAAGTAGTAAAAAGTTATCGAACCATAAAGACTAATGGTTTAAGTACTGAATTATGTCTTATCGATGTATATATAGAGAAATTAATAATATGGGTTTTGGTGAAAACAACTTAAATGAAAACAACTTATTTTCAAAATCACTTAAATTCCAATTGAGGCAAAGATGACCTAGGGTTATGGATCTCACTCTAACATATTCTTACAATCCAAGTCACTTATATTACGATAATTCCGCATAATTTATAGAAAATAGATAAATATGGGTAATACCTACTTTCCCCAGCACATTGCCTTATCGATGGCGAATAATTTGTCTGGTTTTGCATAGCCGGATTATTCGTCAATGATTTGTTACTTTTTCTTATCTATATAATTTTTTTCAAATTCTTCCAAGCACTTTCGCTATATTGGACTCTCCTGTTTAAAAACGTGCGCTCTACTATAAACACATATCCTTTCAGACTACAGTCAACCTCTATTTGCTTTATTATAGATTTTTTATTTTAAAAAAGAAACAAAATATGAATAAATGGTCATTAAACTAATATTTCTGCTAATTAATAAAAATAAAGAAGCCTTAAATGTAAAACAAAGGAACCAATTTTTTTCTATAACAAAACCTAAAAACCGATTCTACTACTCTCTCTCCCTTATTCTTATAGGCACTCTCCTTTTCCTCTAAACTGACCCCTTTATTCTCTCTCAAATGAAACGCTCAAAATCAACCTCTCTTCAACAAAACGAATCGACACAGATGAAATTGGAAGAGCAAATAAAAATCAATGAAGAGCCACAAGCATGGTCCTCGTTCTTCCTTCCCTTTATATTGTGGTTCCATGAATAGTTTATGATGGCTATGTTTTTTTGGTTAAAAATCTATGTGTAGTGGTTAAGAATTTCTTTGCTGCTGGTGGATAGGGTTTTCTAATGCCATCTTCTATGTTGTGTAGGGATTGTTCTTATAGTGAGGGTTAGAGGTAAGAATTTCTTTGGATAAGAACAAAGTTAGTCCTATTGTGAACTGTGAATTTGTGTGGGAGCAGTAGTGGAATGAGAGGTGGAGATCAAAGGAATTGGTATTGCACTACTATATGTTTTTGTTATTGCAGAATTTGTGGCAAGCTGCAATACTAGCTGCTGCAGAACAAAATAATGTTGTCTTTTTTTCCTCTTTGGTGAATTTACATGTACTTTGTTACTGCAGTAACTTTTTTCTACTTTCCCTCTTTTCTTTTTTCGAGTTTTGGATGATTCTGGTTGTGGTCTTTAAGGAAAATTTTGGATTAGTAAAACAAACCATGTCGAACCTTTAAGTGTAAAATAGAGTTTGATGAACATGAAATTAAAGTATGTTTTGGTTTTGCTTAAGTTTTGGAAAATGACAATGACTTGTGAAATGGTTTTAATTTGATCATGTTTCTTTTTTCTCTATAGGTTTCTTTGGATGGATAAAGCATGACTTGGTAGTTGCATGGGCATGAAGAAAGTATCATGGCTTGGAGAAATTGACACGGTGAATCAAAAGGGAATGCTTGTAGATTTAGTGAAAAGTCTTTAGTTTGTTAGTTTTTTTTAGGGGCTATGTAAAGATCACAATTCTAAATATAGAAGACTTATGTAATTCAAAATATATCTTTGTAAACTCTCTTATTTTTAGAATTTTAGATATAATGCAAAAGATGTTTGAGCATAAAAAATAAATGATATGCTGGAAAATTTGGATGTTACGCTAACTTGTGCCGTATAAATAAAGTAAAAAGTTCTTGGAAATTGTGCGATGAATTTTCTTGGAAATTGTGCGATGAATTTAATACAAGTTCATAATTAATAATTTTTTTTTTCAATAGGATTTTTCTATTTGTGGATTTTTTACTTGTGCCCCGAGGGGCACAAATTAACATTACCCTTATTTTTATTTTTTATATTTTTATATTTTTATTTTTTATTTATAAAAAAGAATGAAAGCATATATGGATTATAGATGTATCACCTTAAAGTAATAAACTCAATCTCATGATTCAAAACAAAATAATCCTAAATGGACTTACAAAAAGTGAAATATAAGAGATGAATCATGCGGATGATATGTTAACGAGGCCTTACTTTATTTGACATGGAATGCATGATCTGACCACCCAAAATGGTCAATGTATAGTTATACAAATAAGATATTAATGAATCATGCTGATGAATGAATGTCGATGAATTAGGTGAAGAAAAATTTAGGATCTAATACATACCATAAAAGAAACAACATAAAATAAAAATTGCTCTAATATCTACGATACTAAAATAGAATAATCAAAACAAATTCTTCACATGCAAGAGAAAAGAGAGAACCATAGCAGTAATAATAATAATAATAAATAAAACTCTAGTATATACGGTGATCAAACGATAATCCAATATTAGACGCAATTGGTTCCCGACAGTGGCGCCAAAAACTTGATACACGACAAATGCACGACTGTGCGAAGTAGTAAAAAGTTATTGAACCATAAAGACCAATGGTTTAAGTAGTGAATTATGTCCTATCGGTGTATGTCTAGAGAAATCAATAATATGAATTTTGGTGAAAATAACTTAAATGAAAAAATACTTAAATGAAAATAGCTTATTTGCAAAATCACTTAAATTCCAATTGAGGCAAACATGATCTAGGGTTATGGTTCTCAATCTAACACATTCATACAATCCAAGTAACTTCTATTACGAGAATTCCACATAATTTATAGAAAATAGATAAATATGGGCAATACCTACTTTCGTCAAGGCATTGCCCTGTCGATGACGAATACATCGTCTGCTTTTCCACGATTAGATTATTCGTCAATGGTTCGTTACTTTTGCTCAACTATATAATTTTCTCAAATTTGTCCAAGCGATTTAATTGTATTGGACTCGCCTGTTTAAAAACTTGCCCTTTAGTATCGACACATATCCTTTCAGACAATGGTCGATACACGAGAACACTTTACTTTCGTACAAGAGTTGGAATGCATGAACTCATGTTATAAAATAAGTTTAGGCAAATACTCTCGTTATCATTATGTGACGGGTCATACGAAAGGTCATAAGATGATCCCTATAAACCCTAGTCCCTAATGGATTTCTTACTCATGGTTAGGATAGACAAAACAAATTTGATGATCATAGTTGAATTCATAATAATGCAACTGAAATAGAAAAACAATTGAATATAAAAACAAATGTAAAACATGAATTTATAGCCTTGAGTCAGATTGCTCCAAAGGAGACTTGAGTATAAAAGAATTAGAAAATACATAAAACTTTGTAGAATAAAACTTGAAGCCAAAACTCATAACAAACTATGAGTTTTATAGAAAAACTAAAACTAGCATAAAATCCTTGGTTCAATGGCCATTACATCAAATCAAATAATGCCTAAGAACCATAATCATTTAGGATCAAACTAAAAAAAGGAAAGAAAAGAATTTAGCCTCGCCCTCCTACTACGGCCCGTAGCAACTGCTACGGGTGGCCGTAAGAGGCCCCTGGTCAATGTATTAGGAATGAAAGTTTGGAAATTCTAATCGCCCTTGTTGTTACGGGTAACCGTAGCAGCCTCTTGGATTTTGTATGTGAAAAATCGATTTTTGATTTTTTTCTTCTTATTTTACTTGTTTTTTTATTCTTTTTGTCTTGGATGCTCATTAGACCCTGAAAATAGTAAGAACACATAATAAAAGTGTAAAACATGGTAAAGAAAAGTAATGCAATCAAAATACGATGAAATGTTAAATGAAAATGATACGAAAACCACTCCTCAATAAAAAAAAACGGGTATGTTCATTTCCCTCGTCTTAATAATGTGTTGCTTTTATATATATATATATATATATATATATATATATATATATATATATATATATATATATATATATATATATATATATATATATATATATATATATATATATATATATATATATATATATATATATATATATATAAGACACATATTAATAAACTATTTGTAAAAATATTATCTTAAAATAAATGTATTTAAAATTTTGAAACTCTAAATATTGTTTTTTTCAACTCAAAATTTCTAATTATAGTATCTTTTAACTTGTATTCTAAGAAATTCCCTTATATATTACATATTTCTACATTCATCAGCATTACATGAAACTTATATAGGTATCAATATTTTCTTCTAATCCATTTCATCATACCCAAACAACCATGGTGTCTAAAAACATGAAAATCTGTTTGAGTGTATCTGCACTGGTTCTCATTGTTGTCTCGACCATCACTGTAGCCTTGATTTTTACAGTTTTCAAAGTGAGAGATCCAAATATTATTGTCGAAGTTTCACATTTAGATTTTTCATCAGATATATCTCCAAATAAAACTATACCCGTTTTGGTTATAATAAAAAATTCAAATTATGGGAACTTCAAATATATTGATTCCTTTAGCTATATCACTTATCGAGATACTCTTGTTGGTACTGTTCCAATTCCTTCACGACTTGTTCCAGCACGTGGTGGAATTAATGTTTCCACTCATGCAAATTTCATGGTCCGTGAATTGACCAAAAATCCAAATTTTTTTAATGATACTAAAAATGGGAAGAATTTTTCATTGATTTCAAAAGCTGAACTTCCTGGTAAAGTCATTATTCTCAGTTTTATCAAAATGAAGGCTATGGCTACTAACCAATGTGATATCTCTGTTAATATCACTTCCGATGATGTTGTCAGCAATTGCATATCTCACATCAAGATTTATCATTAGTTTGGAAGCAAGGAGTCTATGAACATGTATCGTGATTTATTGATGTTAAGATTTTTTATTTAAGTTTTATGTATGGATAATGTAATTTTATTGTATAAAAAATGTAATATTATTATTATTATGGAAAAAAAATCAAATTTATGTTTTAATTGAATGCATAATAAATTTTAATTTTAATGTTAATAAAATGTATTTCATTGAAGTTATTGTTTAGGATGTAGCTATTTTTAGGATGCTGCTATACTTTTGAGTTGCTGAAAAAACGTTAGCAATTAAATGCACATATGTACTTAATGTTGGACAGCATTGATTTAGTTTAATGTACGTTTTCGTATACGGCTACAAGAAACGTACCGGCAATTTATTGTTGCCAGGAGGAAACCATCAAACCGTCTTTATCAATTGTATTTTGTTGTTATCGTTAAAAAAAAAGATATTTTGATGAAATATTGAGTCAAGGCATGGTATTCTGCCTCAATGCTTGACTTAGCCACAAGAAGTTTTTTTTTTGAGTTCCATGATACGAGATTTGATTAAAAAAAATGGAGGAATCAGAAGTAAATCTAGATTCATCTGGATCCTTTATTCAATTTGAATCACTATAACCTCTTAGAGATAATTTGTGTGGTAGTAAAGTTGAAGTGAGAAGTAAGTCATATATAATGGTGTCACTTAGACATTGCGTAAGATTCTTTTAAATGCTGGCCAATGAAATTTAGAAGGAAAGGTCATGAGCATATGAGAGTGTTGAAGAACCATGCTTGCTAAATCTCGAATGTATTATAGGTATGAGTAAGGAGCGTACAACAATGTCAATTTATTGAAGTTCCCATTTGTTGGTCAGGGCAAGAGTGAGAATTACTCTAATTATAGTCGGCTTCACAACTAGAGAAAATGTTTCGTTAGAGTTAAAGCCAACTTGTTAAGCCTCTGACTACAAATATAGTTTTATAACAAATATAGCTTTGTACTTATTCAGTGTGCCATCAAGGTTCTCATTGACTTTGAAGACCCATTTGCATCCGACAGATTTTCTATGAGGTGGGAGAGTTGTCAAAGTAAAAGTATGATTGGCCAACATGAAGGTGTGAAGAACACAAGAAATGAGGGGTTTGAATTGCGTTTTAAAAACAAAAGTTTTTTACCAACTCAAAAACTCCACACAATCAAAAGAACAAAGAGAGAAAGACAGAAGGATTTAATCCATTATGATCAAACAGATTACAGAAATTACAAAGAATAATTTTCTTTGTCTTCTCCAGGATCCGACTACACCTTAGTCTTCTTAAGGAAATCACAAAGTACAATTTTCTTTGTCTTCTCAAAGATCCGACTACAACTTAGTCTCCTTAAGCAAATCACAAAGAACAATTTTCTTTGTCTTCTTAAGAATCCGACTATAACTTAGTCTCCTTAAGAAAATCAAACAAATAAGTTTGAATACAACTTTTTGTGTTACAAGTTGCTTCTACACAAGAAGATTTTACACAAATGAAATGCAAACACTTAAAAAAAAGTAAGCACAAAGTTGAGAGTTTTTTTCATGTAGAAAACGGTCTTGTAAATTGTTGCATTAACTTTCTTCAAGTCCTACTTATATAGCATAAGAAAGAGAGCGTTTGAGGGAAAATTCTGAATGCTAAAAGAGGAGTTGTCCACTAACGGATTAGTGACAAGTGTGATGAATAGTATTGTCCTTCGCACATGTTTTCAAGAGTGGAAGGAATATTTTTTATTTATACTATGTACTATTTGATCACGTATCCACTTTGATCTTATCTTCAAATTCATTGGCTTCTGATGAAGCATAAAAAGAAGAAACACAAAGATGAAATCAGAATTCTCAGAATCTTCAGTCAGAACCTTGACCACGTCAGCGTCTGACTTGAGATCTTCAGAGTCTTCAGTTAAGTAACAAAACTTTAGAATCTTCAGTTAGAACCTTGACAACATCAGCGTCTGGCTTGAGATCTTCAGAGTCTTCAACTAAGTAACAAAACTTCAAAAGTTTTCCATTCTTCAGAAGCTTGATAATCAGAGTCATATCCCGAAGCAAAAATGGAGAGATCATTGCAGCAATAACATATCGCCTTTCTAGAACTTCTCAGGAGTGAATCAGCGTAGAAGCAGAAAGAACATTGCAGCAGAAATATAACGTATTTCAGAACTTCTTAAGAGTGAATAAACACAGAAGCATAAAGAACATTGCAGCAGCAACATAGTGTCTTTCAAAACTCTCAAGAGTGATTTAACGCATAATCAAATTTCAGAACAAACATTCAGAAACTGATGACGTTACACGTCATAAATTTATAGTCATAATTGACTGTTAAAGCTACATAATAACAAACCGTTAGAGTATCAAAATTATTCTCACACAAATACTATATTATTATCATAAAAACTCAAAGGTATAGATACAAAATTAAATCTATACAAGGGGGAAATGAGAGGTTTTTTATTAGTGTGCTCGCCAAGATCTCCTAATCTCGTGCCTACGTATTCTTATAGTGCAATAAGGAAATTAGAGAATTCGTAGTTCAGGGAAATACAGTTTGTTGCTGCCTTTTAATGAACAATTATTTAGATCACGTTCTAAAGGCTAAACAGTGACTTGTCTACTCTCAACGGAGGCTTAAGCACTAGTTTGCTATGCCCGTTAGAAATGATTAAACATGTTCTTTCTGAAAAGATTTTTGATCACACGGGGTGACAAGTTGAGTAATATGTTGAATGTTTGGTTTGAATGTTGATTACTCGGATTGTCGAGTAAGGCAACTCGTATCCAAATAATCGAGGAGAGGAGTCAAAGGCTCGAAACCATCTCCTTTTTCATCCTTAATCGCAAAAGGGTTTGATATTGTTAAGATATTTGAAGTTGATGACGAATACTCAGATGATCGAGTAAGGCAACTCATATCAAAGTATTCAGGAAAGGGAATAGAAGGCTCTAGACCACTTTCTTTTTCATCTGAGTTATTATGAAAATAGGTTTGTGTATGGTTGATATTTTTAGATAAACGACAAATGCTCGAATGACTGAGTAAGACAACTCATATCCAAGCATTTGAGGAGAGGAATGGAAGGCTCTATACCATCTCCCTTTTTTGTTTAGTTTATTATGAAAGTGATTTGACTTAATTGGGTTAGAAGGTTTTAATAGAAATGGAAATTGTTTGCCTAATCGAGAAACGGAACTCATACTCAAACAATCGAGGAGAGGAGTTGAAGGCTCGAAACATACCCTTTTTCATCTTTAATGAAAGGGTGGTTAATCATTAGGCATGGCAACGGGGCGGGTCGGGGACGGTTTTTACCTCTCTCAAACCCAAACCCGAATCCCCAAACAATCCCTGTTCCCCGCCCCAAACCCAAACGGGGATGGGGAATCAAAACCCAAACCCGTCCCAAACGAGTTCGGATATCCCCGCCCCGCCACCATTCATTTAGTAAAATCAATTTTTTAATAAAAATATTTATTTTTCCAAAATAAAATTACATTACAAATAATAAAATAAAACAATCTAAAAAAATTCCATACATACATTTCAAATATTTTAAATAATAAATTCAAATTAAAATATCAAAACATTGACCACATATTTAATATTTTAAATTATAAAAAATAAATAATAATGTACATAGTAAAATAAACGGGGCGAGTTCGGGGTGGGTACTAGTGTCCCCATTACCCGACCCGTCCCCATATTTTAAAATCGGGGAAAACCCAAACCCAGTCAAAACGGGTTTTCCCCGTCAACTTCGGGGCGGGTTCGGGTTGGTACCCGCGGGTACGGGTTGTATTGCCATGCCTATTAATCATGATTAGGTATTTTAATTTGATTTGGATAAGATACTCAATGTTGAATCGAGGTTTTGAAATTGTATTGTCGGATGAATTAAAGGCATACTTGTCTAACAAAGGTATGAGATAACGAAATATAAATCTAAGATCGACGAACAAATGCAAGCAAGTGTACCTATATCACAAGTCTCATTGTAAGAAAGCCCAAGAGTAAACTATGTGAGGTTAATGGTGATGCTAAAAGTAATCGACTTACATGATATTAAAAATGGGCTCGACATTAAATCGAGAATTGTTTGATCTTTCTAATGGTTTAACATGGTTTTGAATCGAAGATGAAATGGGCGTAGTTTGAGAATAATTGAAATGGTAATGAAATAAGTTGGTCAATATTTAATTAACAACATTAATTAATTAAAATTTGATTAAATCACTTATTTAATACAATCAAAAATAATTATCAAAATTATTTGATTAAATAAAATATTCAAGATAATTAAAACTAATTATCAAAATTAACTAATTTAAGCGAATCTTGATTAATTAATTTATTTAATTAGAAATGACTGAATTAAGTAAATCACAATGTACTCAAAAATCGGTTTAAACGCAATGATAACACGAATAATGTCATATGCAAGATTATAACACCGTAAAAATATTCGATTGATGTATTGAAATTTTGGCGGCACGAGAACATAAAATTGTTGAATCTGTGAATTAAAAATCCGATTTAATGCAATTGAATTAAATTAACATCATGACGACAACCAACTTCAATATACTTTGATACAAAATTTCCAAATATACCTGGATCTAATTCTATTTCAGTATACACAGAAAATCATTTTCATCAATCCATAACTAGTAGTAAACTAATCAGGAAGAAAAATCAAAGCAACAACGATTCAAATATATCACAAACTTATCTATATTTCTCATGAGGGGTATAAAATAGTTATGGACTTTAAAGAACATCAAACAAAAATTTCTTAAGTTGTAAATTTACAACAATAACATATAATAAAATGAATTACAAAAATAATAGTAAATAATAAAATAATTTTCGGTTTTTAAACCGTATCAAATTATTAATTAAAAAAGGAAATTGGAAAATAAAATTAACTACCCTTCTATCTCTCCAAACACATTCTTTATGTATTTCCAATACCCCATATTTTCATTGGCTTTCCATAACCGACAATATGAGTCAACAACAACAAACACCAAAACCTCACAATCCAAAAATTAGACCACAGATCTGGATTCAGGACAACAAGCATATACATCTTGAAACTAAAATACCAAAAGTTAACACCCTAACAATTGAGGGTCATAATCGAGTCACTGAAATAGAGACATATTAGGGAGACCGAATTCTCTACCTATCAAAACCAGAACATGTTATAATGATTTATTTTCCTAAAAGTCTTGATACTAATAATAAGCATCAAACAATATATTTCATCATTCAATAATCCAACTTGCAGAAACATGAGCAAGCTGTAAGTGAAACATGACACACATAAACTCGTTTAGGAGTGAACCATTACCAATAATGAATCACAATGTTGCTATATTGAATGCTTGTCGAGGTGAGTTGCGATGATGTGGATGACTGTGATGCCATACTGAATCTTCAGATCCATTCAGGAAATTTGTGAGACTTGTTATGTTCTAACAGTTTAACGAAATGCAGTGGAATAAATGACACTCATCGTATCGATATTTACGATGCTTCGACTTTGCATTATGCAACTGAGTTTTTTTTGTGGTTTCCTTTTCTCTCCAAAACCCGGTGTTTGCTCTGCTTCTTTAAGTCATGAAAATATCATTGTCGTTAGTGCTGCAGTAGGTGGTGGTACAAAGCGGTCCACGATGGACAAAAAGGTGTAGATCGGAGGTGGATTTGAAGGATTAACAGTGCCTGAATGGAGAGGACTAATCCCTCTATTATACGCGTCCTCCCTTTATTCTTCCATGCTGCCTTTTTTCTATCTGTTGCCACTTGAAGAGATATTTTTCTTTCCCAATTACACGCGTTGTTAGCATATTTCCAGCCACACGGGACATGTCCTTCTCCTATTGGAAGGAGATATTTTTATTATTCTTTCATATTTTATTTATTTAGTTATTTTTACTAGTTATTATTTGATTGGATAAAATAAAGTGGACAAGGAAAAATAACAAAAGTCAAAATTTTCCTATAGTAAAACCAGGGGACTGTTACGGCCACCCGTAGCAGATGATACAGGTCATAGAAGCAGAGGAGCCTAGGGTTTCCCTTGATCCATATCCAATACAAAAAGTAGGGATCTGCTACGCCCACATGTAGCACCTGCTACGACCCGTAGCAGGAGCATGAAAGTGTATTATTTTGTTTCCTTTTTTAGAGAGATCCTCAATGATTGTGGCTCTTAGGCCTTATTCGATTTGATATTATTATGATGTAATTGGAATTGAACCAAATATATTGGGCTACTTTTACTTTTTCTATAAAACCCATAGCCTATTATGAGTTTTAGAAGGGAGATTTTATTCTACAAGTTTCTATGTATTTCTTATTTTTTTCATGTGCTCAAGTCTCCAAGGGAGCAAGATTGGATCAAAGCTTAATTAAAATCAGGTTTTCTTATTCGTTTTATATTCAATTTATTTCCCATTACAATTGTTTAATATGAATTTGATGATGAATACTGATTTGATTTTGTTTTCCTTCACCATGAGTGAGTAGTTCATTACAGACTAAGGGTTATGGGTATTATCTTATAACCATTTATATGATCCGTCACATATCAATTACGATAATTTTAGCCTAAACTTATTTTATAATCTGAGTTCATGTACTCTAATTCCTGTATGAAAGTAAGGTGTTCTCAGATATCGACCATAATCTGAAAGGATATGTGTCGATACAGGAGCACATATTTTTAAACAACCAAGTCAAATACAGCGAAAGTGCTTGGACGAATTTGAGAAAACTATATAGATGAGAAAAATTCACAAATCTTTGACGAATAATCTGACCGTTTGAAAGAAGACGAAATTATTCATCATCGATAGGGCAATGCGCTGGCGAAAGCAGGTATTACCCACACTTATCTATTTTCTATAATTTATATGGAATTCTCGTAATATAAGTGACTTGTATTGTGCGATCGTGTTAGAGTGAGAACCATAACCCTAAGTCATGTTTGCATCAATAGGAAATTAATTGATTTTACAAATAAGTTGTTTTAATCTAAGTGTTTTTTCTTTAAACTATTTTCACTAAAACTCATATTTTTGATATATCTATATATACACCGAAAGGATGGAATTTAGTACATAAGCCATTGGTCTTTATGGTTCGATATCTTTTTACTACTTCACACAGTCGTGCATTTCTGGATGCATTAGTACCTCCCTGTAGCGGTAAATCTATATATGGGTAAACTTAACGTCAATAAAACCAGAATCACCACCGCGCTTTTATTGTTTCCAAAGGGAAAGGGAAAAGTACGAACAAAATCCGAAGATAAGAAGTTTTCAAATCAAAACTAATAAAATGCCAGAGATTACAGGTAAGGGGGTTGGTTACATAGAGGGAAGGTGTTAGCACCCAAAGTGTTCTAGGTACTCCTAGGGAGCCCTTTTTTATGTGTGTATGTGTTTTGATATAAATTGATGTTTGTAATAAATAGAGTGTAAGGATGAGAAAAGAATTCATTAATTATATTTTTGTGTTTGACAAGATCTTCGGACTTGTGCCTACGTACCAACATAAAAATAAGGGATCAAAACCTCGTAGTTCGTGGTAACAATTTCAAAGTGAGTGAATTACTTTTAACAAAAAATTGAAATCTAAAAGAGGCACAAAGGGGCCTAAAAGAGTTTGAATGAGTGTTAGTTCTTTTTTTCTTTTGAAAGTTTAAGTCAATATGATTAGATCCATTTACAAGTTTGATTAAGAAAAGAGTTTAAAATTCAATGGCATAAGGCTAGAGTTTCTAATTTGCAAAAAAAAGTCTAAGTTTAGAAATCACAAGCAAAGAAGATTTTGAAAAGGGGGGAGAGATTTGAAATTTAATAAATGGGAGGAGATGAAGAGACTAATCTTAAGCAAAAAGTTAAAAGTTAAAAGTTGAAAAGATCTGACCAATGGGATGCAATCCAATAGACAAGAATGTCATATAGAAACACACTTTTCCTTTGGACTTTAAATCAAGCAATATCAATAAGAAAGTAGCAAGGTGAAGAGCAAGGCATCAAATAAAGATAGCCACATCCAAGCAAGAAACTTCATAATCTTCTTCTTAATCTTCCATGTATCAGATGAACTACTCCTTGATTGGCTCAGAATAAGGCATTAGGCACATGTTCAAATAACATTTGCATCAAGACCATGTAGCAGATGAATTCAGGTGGATCCCAATACTTGTATCAGATGAAAGCTCAAATCACAATCACTTGGTTTCAGAAATGTTGGCATTGGCCAAGTCCTTTTGCTTAAGGAATGTTGCCTAATTCTAAGTCCAAAGCTCAGATCACATCCAACAGTCGACACAAACATTTTTTAGGGTTTATGTTGTTTATTAGATATTTCAAGGTCCTAAGACCATAAACACAAACAAGATACACAAACAAATATATACAATCACAATATATGGCTCAAGTGAGAAAGGTGAAAATGGCATAAACATAAACAAGTTAAATGATATGTAGATGTCAAATGAAATGGTAAATGACTTGAAAATAAATGACATAAAGTAAATGACTTGAAATTAAAAGCAATAATAATAAAAGTTAGTCAAATGTTAGTTGATTAGAAGTTAATGGAGTTTTGCTTTTCAATTGATTAAGTCATTCTTTGGAGAACACTCAACCGTATATTCACAAGCATGGATCCTTGAACCAATACATCTTCCTAAGGAAGGAAAAAAGGCCAAGTTTCAACACAATACCATGAAAGGGGGAGACTTACAATCTCACTTACTAGAATGCTATGCCTTTTGGGTCAAAATTTAGCATTATGTTAAGCAATCGTAATTGGACTTATGTAGAAGTCACAACTATCTGAGGTCGGGCAATAAATTTTTTGGTGTTAATGCATGTTAGAGATATGGTATAATGAACCATACTCTTAAAACATACCACACACAAAAAGAAAATGATCAAAGGATGACCTAATCTCATCCATACTTGTATTGGTTCATCTAACATGAAGTTATTGATGAACCAATTAGCCTTAGGATATTGAGACTTCATTGGTCAATGGAAGGGATGAGATAGAATGGGATTGAAGATGAAGAGTGAGGGGAGATGAGACAAACACAAATTGGTCAAAGGAGGAATTTTATCAAATTAAAATCATTCATTCATTTTGGGAGATGAAATGTACATTTCATCAATCCCCTAAGTCCAATGATTTTAATCCAACAAAAGTCAAATCAACCTTGACCAAGGCCCAAACACATAGTCAAATTAATATGCATTTAAATTAAATTAAAATAATTAAAAATCAAATTAAAATGCATTTAAATTAAATTATGTTTGATCAAAAACCTAAATCCTCTTCAAAACACCAAATAAATGGCCAAGAGATTTATCCTAGGTCAATGAAGGTCAAATGACCTTGGACAAAAAATTCATTATTTTTGAAAAGTGAGAAGTATTTTTAAACAATTAAAAATATGCACACAAAAAATTAATTCATGAAAAATATCAAAATTAATCCAAAAAAATAATTTTAAATCAGAAAATGAAAGAGGAAGATATTTGAAATTTTTTGGTGAAAGTCTCATATTTTTTGGATTAGTAATGAAATTAATATGAATTAATTAAAAATAAGAAATTAAATAAAATAATTAAAAATTCAAAAAAATGAGAACCATCTAATCTCCCTCATTAATTGAGGTGGCAAATCAGATGGTGATAAGTGCATGTTCCATGACGCACTGCAGTCAACGTGACATAAGCTTGGTAATCAAAAGCAACGCATGAGATTAAAACATTTAAACTGGATCCTATGGTTGAGATGCATGACAACACATCACCTGAGCCAGAGCTCCGGTCTTCTTCTCCGGTGGACCTCACCGGACTGGTCCACCATCAACCTTCACCAAAATGAAAAAGCAAGACATGGATTTAAAGAAAAAAATGCTCTGGAGTTCGAATCTGGCTTCAATTTTGTCTAATTCCAAGTATATAAAAAGATACAGGGATTTGAATTTTGAGGATCATGAACTGAGTTGCTTCGATTTGACCTCAAATCAACTCAATCTTGCCTACATTGATAGGATTTCAGACAACCAAAAATCACAAAGAATGTGAACATTTGAGGGAGAATCGAAGAGAAGAAGTTTTTGAAAAATCACCCTCGAGTTGATCTAATTCCACTTGATCTTGATCTGGATTTGATTGCTTTCTCTTCCTCTTGCTCGCAGAAGTCAATTGAGATGAAAAGGAAAGTGAATTTCTGGAGTTTGAACTTCCAAACAGAAGATGAAGTTCAAGCACGATTTCAAGAGAAATCTTCAGAAATTCTATGGCAGTGGGGGTTTGAATAAGTCTAGCAAAGCTTGGGCAAGATGTTGATGAAGTTCTAAGCATAATGCACTTCTATTTATAGGCAATGAGATTGATATTTGCACATTTCCAATTTTGGCAAAATTTGAATTTCTCTCTTGCATGGATGCATGGGCGTGCACTAGGCCCATGAGATGATGTAATCAGATCCATAGTTCAATGTTCATCATGCTAAAATCATGTTAGAAGTCCATGCAAATGGATATTAAAAATGGAAGTTGAAATTATCCAAATGGTCCTTTAACTTACACCCATACGCAAGTCCCTCAATTTTGATCCAAATGAGATGATATTGGACTTTTTGGAAAGGTGAAATCAAGGGGAATTTTTTTTATGTTAAACACTTTTTCATTTGAAGCTTGGATCATGATTAATTTTGAGGTGGAAGTTTGGGAAATCAAACATATTTGAAAATTTTCTAAGTCCCAAGTCAAATGTTCACTTCTTCCACTTTGAATAACTTTTTCTATGGACTTAAAATGAGAAAAGTTCCTTCACCAAAATTGTATCTCTTTCAAACCTATTAAATTTGGTCAGAAATTTGACCTCATTTAGATTTGGCATGAAGGAGTTATGCATTTTAGAAGTTGAGGAAAATAACTTGTTCAATGGTAGTGGCCCAAAGTGACCTATAACGTTTCCTCTTGGAACATGCATTTAAAAGTTGAATTTGAACACCCTACAAACATAAAGGTTTAATTAGACATCTTGAATTTGATCATGGAATTTGAATGGCTTTCATATCTTAAAAATTGTGCAAGTTATGGTCTTGGGAAGTTGACCTCCAAACTAGGGTTTAAACAAAATGACCTATAATCGTTCACCATAAAAAATGACTTTCCAAGAAAAACTAGTTCTAGACCTCAACATGAAAGTTGTTTGGAATGTCATTTAGAGTAACGTTTCTATTGGAATCATTTTCATATTACAAAAATTGTAGGAGATAGGGTCTAGGGAACCCCAGTTTTGACTAGTGGACTTTCTCTGATCAACCACCATGAACCAACTTGCTAGCTTGACAATATGTTGACTTTTGGGACTCATGGAGGATCATATATGCATAATATGATGTGATGTGAAGTATCCCTTGAAAAATTTGATCAATTGTTATAGAAACTTGTTGAAGAAGTCACACAAGATACCCAAATGAATTAGGGTTTCCCAAGCAAACAAACTCCAAACTCTTGATGATTTCTTGATCAAAATAACATGTGAAGAACATGGGGATCCATATATGATACTTAGAGTCAATGTGAACCATTTCTTGATTAACCTCCTTTCACTGAGGGTCTTAAACCCTAGATATGAGCTTGGTGGAGCATATGTGAGCATACACACTACCTACAAAAGCAACAAACTATACATTGACATATTTTTGGTATTTTGGTTAGTAAATGATGAAAATGAAGTATGATACAATCAAATGTGCTTGGTGATCTCTCCCAATGAAAACCCAATGAGTGAGGGGTAAGGAGGATGCCAAGTTGTGATCTCAATGCTAATGCAAATGATGAGATAGCATGAGGAATCTTAGGGTAAAAATTGGGGTCTTACAGCTGCCCCTATTTAAGGACGTTCTAGCTGAGGAGATGAAGGTTAAAATCTTCACATCGACTCAGTAGAATGGACTTAAATAACAATATAATGGTGTTCCAAACTTGATACACGAACAAAATGCCATAACCCCTTGATGTACAGAGTTAAAGCTCTAATAATACTAAACTTTATGGCTTATGTTTGTGCAAAGCCTAGACCTCCAAAATAATGAACTTTATGGCCTATTTATACTAGTACTAGACCTAGGGAAACATGTAACTCCTTCAGCATTCATGTGAGGAAAAATGGTGGTCATGGGGGTGAATCTCCAATTGCCTTTGACCGAGTCAAATATGTAGTGTGTTTTGGTGCTATCAAAATCTCCCACACTTTTGCTTATCCTCAAAAAAAACTTGTGATAAGAAGAAAAACAGTAACTCTCGGATAATTATTTTAGGTTATAGACTTTTCTTTGGTTATGATCGTGTGGATAGGTACTACCTCGCAAACTAAGGATATCGTAACAACACATTCCGCATTTGCGGTCATAAGTCTCCTTCCTATACAAACCAATCTGCATTATGTTATTATGCATAGGTCTTACTTAATCATCCCATTTTTCATCCTTTTTCATTCAGACGCAATCACATTAAGCCAGTTATCTATACACACACAATGAGGAGATATGTTAGTAATTGTGATTTATTTTTGTCGAAGGGGCACTGGTATCAAAGTGGTTCACCCATTCTCCAAATTGCATATGCGGGGGATCGGATCGTAATCCACCCTACCAAGTTCAGAACCAGACACCTAGGGACTTATTATTTTTTACTATCGGCTGGTATTTATGCTTTAGCATTTATTCATTTTTGCTCAAAATCACTCACTTGTTTGCATCAAACTTCCTACTTAGTGTGTGATTAAGATGGTGCTGACTACTAAATTAAACTACTTAAGGACTTATTTAGGGGTGAGAGTTCAAGGCCATGACATAACAAGTATCCAGATCGATCTCTATAATTAGGAGACTTACGGTGTTAAAATGATACCGATCTTAGGAGATTTCCCAAGTCTCTACAACCTATCGTTATCTTGTTTAATAACCTAAAATTTCAAAAATAAACACAATTTTCTTCTTCAATTTTTTTTTTTTGGTATGGCTCAAGAGATGAAAGAATTAATAAACAGCAAAAAACCACGCATAAAGACTCGACAACACATGCAATGATAAAATCCTAACTAAATGGATAAAATGATAAATCTAACTAGAAAGTGATAAAAATATCAATAAAAATGATAAAAATCCCCACCCACACTTAAACCGAACATTGTCCTAAATGTTTCGATGTAAACTAAAGAATGAGAGAAAGAACCTGTGTCCCAGCTCAAAAATGGCCTCGGCCTCGACCATCATGCCTGCCTCACCCATACTGAGGGTGTGGAACTCCAACATGCTGCACATACTCACATAATCCATCCACCCCTTCCCGTAATCTCGCCATCTCTTCGATCAAGTCCCCCGTGTTCAGTTTGGTCCGTTCAATATAATCAATTTGTTGGGCCTGGATCTGATGGATATGGGTCGCCATCTCGGTTTGCTGCCTCTATATTTCTCTGAGCATCTAATCACGTTCGACATCTGCATCACGATGTTCTTGCAGCTGGCAGAGAATGTCATCCAGGGAAGCCTGAAGACCGACATAATCATACTCCTCACAGGACTGCTGTCCGGAAGAGGTACCTGTAAAATGGTCAGAATAATTTGGTGCGGTGTGTGCAGGTGAAACAGGAATATATGAGGAGTGGTGTGGAGGTGGGTCATGGATAGGAGAGTTCCTTTCTTATCGGTCATACTCGTTGTCGGTAGCACCATCAGCAGTGACATTCTCACTAATGTCCATGGGCTCAGCCTTGTCCTGAGGTTCAACATGTAAATTATAAACCCAATTAGCCTCACTGCGCACGATGTACTGTGGGCATGGTAAACTACGATGTCTATGGCCATGTTATGTACCATCAGAAAAACCTTCCTATTAAGCCTAGCTCTAACAAATCTCATACTTCTACAATCCTGGATATCAAGGGAACGGGGAGGTGAGGGTTCATGGGTAGAAAGCTCTATATTGAGCCCCAAAACACGAGCAATGGAGGTAACAATTCCTCCAAAATAAATGGAGCCCTTGATAGCAGTTCACACTGCATGCATATTGGCCACCATGAATGGGGTTGAGTTAACCGGTGTCGGTGCAAAAACACCCTGCAAATAGAACATCTCTTTTGCATTGGTTTTATTATTATGCTCCCATCCGAAAATAGTGTCTGCCAATATTTGGCGAAAATAGTGTATGGCCAAGTTATGAATTTGAGATGTCGTATTTCCCTCAAAGTTATCAGTAGAAAACCCCGTGAGTTTATTCCAAAACTTTCCAATAAGGAACACCTAGTCAGTGTCTAATGGGGTTTCACAGACAACCCCTTCTCCATAAGGGAATTGCAACAACTTAGCGAGCTGGTTAGTACTGAACACTACACAATACACAATACTAAGAACAAAAAGATAAAGACACAAGTATTTTTATCCTAGTTCGCTTGAAATCAAAGCTACTCCAGTCCACTCGGCAAAGTTATTTTGCCTTATACCCAATGACTTAATCCACTATAACCAAACATATTACAGAACAAACACAAAGAACAACTTTCTTTGTCTTCTCAAGGATCCGACTAAAACCTAGTCTCCTTAAGGAAAATACAAACAAATTGTTTGAATAAGAATTTGTGTGTTACAAGTTGCTTCTACATGAATAGATTTTACACAAATGAAATACAAAATACTTAAATAAAAAATGTATACAAAGTTGATAGCTTTTCATGTAGAAACATACTTTTCAAAAATTGTAGTGCTTCAGTTATTTCTTCAAGTCTCCAAGTTCCACTCATATAGCATAAGAAATATATTGTTAGAGGTCAAAATGGGAATACCAATAGAGCGGTTGTTCACTGTTGGATTGGTGACAAGAGTGAAACATCGTACAGTTCTTTGCCCATAATTCCAGTGGCAAGTGTGATGTATAGCATTGTCCTTCGCCCACAAGTTAAGGAGTGGAAGGAATATTTGATTTGTATTATTTACTATTTGATAACGTATCCACATGATCTTATCTTCAAATTCACTGGATTCTGAGAAACAGTTTGATGAAGCATGAAAAGAAGAAACACAAAGCTGATATTAGAATCTTCAAAGTCTTCAGTCAGAACCTTGACCACGTCAGCGCCTGGCTTGAGATCTCCATAATCTTCAGCAAAGTAACGAAACTTCAGAAGCTTGCCATTCTTCAGAAGCTTGACAATCAGAGTCACATCCAGAAGAAGAAGTGGGAAGAATATTGCAGCAGCAACATAGCGTCTTTCCAGAACTTTTTAGGAGTGAATCAGTGCAGAAGCTGAAAGAGCATTGCAACAACAACCTGGTGTCTTTCAGAACTTCTCATGATTAGCATAGAAGCGGAATTCAGAACAAAATGTTCAGAAACTGATGATGTTGTACGTTATAAACTCAGAATCATAACTGGTTATTAAAGCTACACAATAACAAACCATTAAGGTACAAAATCTTGGTATAGATGCAGAACCAAATATTGTTCTAATAGTGAGATCAAATGTTTATGGTGGCCTTGGGTTGCCATTCCCTATTAAGACACCTCAAACCTTTATTAGTAGCAATATCATTGGAAATAGTCTTACCTAGAGCATTCAATCAATTTATAAGATGTGTGAATCTCTTTTGCATGTCGGAAATGGTTTCACCATGCTTCATGCGAAATAGTTTAAACTCTTGATTCAATTGATCCTAGCTTGTTTGAATTTATTAGTTCCCTCATTGACAATTTCTAATGCATCCCACATAGCTTTCCCGTTTCACAATGGGAAACACGATAATATTCAACAACACCAAGTGCAAATATGAGAATATTTTGTGCCTTCCAATCATGTGACCACAATTTCTTATCATTATCATTCCATTGTGCTTTCGATTTTGGTACAACACCACCTTAACCATTGGTCATTGTAATTTGATTAGGAGAATTGGTGATGATGTCCCAAACAACTTTATCAACTGAGTTGATATGTATACGCATACAAGCTTTCCAATAGCCATAATTTTCACCGGTAAAAATGGGCGCTCTATTGTACGCTCCTTTAGGTTCGGTAGCCATCGTCTAATAAGCGAATATTGAAACACAAAATTAACTAGAGCTCGTGATACCACTTGTTAGATAATATGCAACGATCAAGGCGAGGGGTGAATAGATCCCAAGTTAAAAACTTGAACAAAAAATATTTTAAAATTTTTATGGCATATCAGAAGTGGCCCAGATCGAATCGTCTAACTGAACCACTATCAAAAAGTCTGGATATGCATAATTACAATTAAAGTATGATAATGAACACAAAATTGATCAACACACTTTCAACCATAATCAATTGAATGAAATGCTAAAAGTTGAGACTATTACCAATGATAAAATACACAAAAATACCATATAGATAAATTATCGAACACCTTGTGTGAAATCAATTTTGTTTAGAAATTTGTATAGTTTTGTTGATCTTCAAATCCAACCACAATCTAAAGGATTGTGATAAACAAAACAAAACCTTTTTCGAATGGTTTTCAAAAGGATTAACCAAACATATTGATTGCACAATAGATGAATTCAATAATTTTCAAATAAAACGTAAAAGAGATAGAAATAGAGAGACAGAGAGATAGTACACAAGGACTTGTTTAGGCAGTTTCCTAATCGACCTCGCTATGGATACGTTTGCCCTCAATTCAAACTCGAATTCAGATGATGAAATTAACCTTACTTTGCAAAATTAGAATACAAGAGAAATCTAGAAATCAAACCCAACAAACCCTAAGTTTGATGTTGATTATAACATTTTTTCTTCCCTTGATATGAGCTTGATCAAGTAACCCAAAAATTCGAATTTGATTCACCATCTCGCACTACTCCTTTGCGAGAACCTTCTGTTCTTCAAAGCCTTCACTCGATCGAATCCAAATTGCAGATTATTTTAACCCAAGATTTACCGATATGATCCACCGTCCCACGCTACTCCTTTGCAAGAAAACTCTTTCTTCAAAACCTTCACTTGATCGGATCCAAATTGCGTAATCTTGTCCAAAGCCTTCAAATCCCTAATTGATCTTGAAGGAAAATACCAACTTGGTTTTCTTATTTGAAACCCTCAAAGATCTCAACCCAGTTTACAATTCAACAACTTAAATTAGACGTTATCAACATATTCTAGATATACCCAAACAAAGAATGATTATGTGTAATTTGTTTGTGTGTATGCATAAAATGTAGGTTGAAGATGATGAGAACTCTTTAAAATCTCAATTTCATATAGGTTTACTCTAGAACTTTACTAAAAATGATGCATGCATGAGGAATATATATGTATGCAAGTTGGAGGCAAAAAGGAATGCAAAATATTTAAAAAGGAATGCAAATTTTTATGATTTTTAATGCATGTGTCAACCTACGTAAGTCATAAGTCGACATGTTCGATGCATGTCTCGACCTATGGAGGCGCAACATTAAACAGAAGCTACAAGCTTTAAAAATGAGGTACATGTGTCAACCTGTAACTCATATGTGTCGACCTGTATACCTTTTTCCCATAAAAATTTGTTTTTCATGCATGAAATCTTTTCTAACTCATTTCAAAATGTTTTTATGCTTCATAATGCTAAGATGCACATTAAGACGCGAGGATATCATCCAATATACATAAACACTAAAGTATCCTAGTTTTGACATCATACAAAATACATCTAACAAAAAGTTATACTCACAATAACGATGAAGCGCAAACTCGCAACTCTTCCATCTGTTTGTTCAACGACCAACTTCTACAGATCTATAATCTCACACTAACGAGTGGTGAGGTTGACATACTCCTAGAGATGTTGGTCTTTCACGTCGGCCCGAACTATATGTTCATAATCTTGCATTCCCGGTTGTTCATAGGCGCGTTGAAACATCGGGAACTCCGTTGCCACCTGGAGGTTGCGTTACTATGAAGGTCATAGGTTTTGAAAACGTTGTGTGAGGATCCCGTCAATCCTTTCACGACTTAAGAATATTTGACTTCATTTCGTGATCTTTTCATTTCTCTTTATGCTTGTGCCGATTGAAGGAAGTTTAGGTGCGGAAACTCCTCCTTACATAGTGATTTTCCTTGGCCTCATCAACATCGGGAGTTGGAAGTGGTTTCAGGTTAAAAGATTCGAAGAACTTCTCTACAAAGGTTTTTCTGTCCTATCTTACCAATTTTTATCGGGTAATATGAAATTATTGAAATTTACGAGAATCGGAAATCGATTTCCATAGGCGGCCCCACTTTTTTAGATCGAAACTAGAATTATGTGTGAATTGGGATGATCAACTCCTGATGCGGTGTTGCAAATCTTCGACGTGGTTAAACACAGAGGGATGGACATGCAAGTTTAGGATTCTGAATGCCGAATTTAGTGAAAGAGTCCAATAAAAATTGAGTGAGATAAAAAAATATATACCTTAAGCCTTAAGCATGGATATATATATATATATATATATATATATATATATATATATATATATATATATATATATATATATATATATATATATATATATATATATATATATATATATATATATATATATATATATATATATATATATATGATCAATAGATGGACTTTTCTTAATTAGATCTTTGTCCGATAAAAACAGTAGTAACTTGAGTAGTTTAGCTGTAGCGCAACAAGGATAGATCCCTGATTTTTTTCTCGGATGAATATAATAGAGGCTTTTTGAATTTAGGAATAAATCTTGATTTTGCGCTAAAAGCATTACGGTTGGAATTTGGTCTTAATCAAAATCTTTAGCCATTGATTGTGGTGGTGGGAATATAATTTTCTTAAAACTTGATATCCTGTCTTTAAACTCTAGGAATTTGCAACGTTCCAAATCTACACCTCCTGGCAAACCACTAGGGGTTTGAAAAGATTGTTAATATCTACTGATAAAATATCATATTATAATATTGATAAAGGAAATAAATGCATTTATTGAATAAAAGTCATTTCATTATCATAATAAAGGAATGATACAAATGGTTCCTCATATAGTTCAGTATAACACAGCCGTTTAACTGACTCTAGTAAAAGAGAAAGTGGATAAAACTCGTCACAGTTTTTATACTGACCAAAGACTAAGTCAAATGTGAAACTTAGTACTATAAAATATATTTCTCTTTGGAGCTTTAAATTTTGATTTGCCGTATTGTGGGAAATCAGCCAAACTGGAACTGCATTAGTGCAATATGACATTAAATCAACAAACACATGTTTTTTCCCTTAAATTTAAAATTACACATCAACATAGAAAACTATGATATAAAATTACATTTATATCGCAAAGTATTTGCACAAAAACTAGCTTTTCCAAACTAAAATAACTTGATTCTAGATATACAATTGCTCTCAACACCATTGGAAGTTATATTAACAGAGATGTTACATGAGCAATAAGCTATAGCCTTCACTTTGATATATTTCAAAACGATTGCTTTCCCAGGTAATTCAGTTGTTGAAGTCAAATTAAACACCATTCCATTCTGTACAATATCTGACCAAAATTTAGGATTCTGTATCAACTTTCCCACCATAAAATCTGCATTAGTGGTCACATTAATTTCACTACGAGCTGGAACAAGTTGTGACTCAATTGGAACATTTCCAACAATAGCATCATGATAAGTGACATAACCTATGGAATTTTGATACTTGAAGCTTCCATAGTTTGGGTTCAATATTGTGATAACCATGCCTAATGTCATATTCATGGTTATATTTGGTGAAAGTAAATTAAAGTGAGGCAAATCGACACTAATAGTAGGATCCTTTGGCTTAAAGATGGTTAGAATCAAAGTTAGAATCACAATTGTGACAATGATTAAGAATACTGTAGATATAATTAAACAGAATTTTAGGCCTTTAGCCATGAAGAAAATTTTGATATCTACGTATGAAATAAAGTTGCTCACTATTGTTAGATAGAACTTGTTTTTTGGGATGGAAAATCTATATGAATATATAATGATATATTTTAGTCATACTTTCCTATAGCGGAATATATATTGATTTAGTGGTCATAAATGAAAACAAAATTATGGCACTTAATTGATTCCTAGTTTGAGTTTTACTATTGAGATTAGAACCCGTACGAGCAAAAGAATCGTAAATTTTTTAAGCATATATTTTGCTTCTACCCATACAAAATTAAGTATTTATATAACGCAGACAAAATCAAGGATATCATATTTGTGATACAATTTTTTTTTGTTTTTTTTTTACCTCAACTGCTTTACAACTTAAGTTTTAGATTGGGTCAATTTTTTTAATAGTAATGGAGATAATATGTTAAATAAGAAAAAATAAAAGGATAGACAGCACATGATACTACAAAAAGCACAAACTATGTTAAAAAAAAACCGGTAAGGCAACGGCTAGATGAAAACATAAATAACCTTAAGCAAAATTATAAAATAAATATAAACCTATTCAAGGTCAAAAGCAACACACCATCAAAAAGCGAAAGCTGGAAGGAGGTAAAGTCGACCACTTGTAGGAGAATGCAGAGGAGGAAAATTGGCCTACCATCACTCCTCTAAATTCAAAGGTGTGTTTGGGTTACGTTTTTAGTCAAACATGGAGAGAGCACAAATCACATAATGAAAAATGGTTCACTTTCACGACAAACCAATTATCAAATTCATCAAGTGATTAACCGACAAACTCTCCTAACAAGAAATGATTTTACACAATTTCTATATGATTCAGACCACTGAATGTCGATTCGAAAACATGAATGTCTAAGACTTTTTACTTTGACGTATCCCCTAAAAAAATGTCTAGAACCATTAGGATCTGACAAGGAAGAGGTAAAGTCATTCTCACCCACCTAAGCACCATAAACAAAGAGGGGACCTCGTATTGAACAAATTAATGATTTAAAAACTCAACCTACCCTAAGCAAAACTCACACCCAACTCGAGTATCAGTAGACACAATACAATGCCTAGCAAGATTTTTCCTAGTTTACACCCTATCTTGAAGAAACTACTAAGAAAACACCACCATTTTGAAAGGAGTTCAAGACTTCCAAATCTTGAATCACCCAAGGAGGCCTATTATCAACTCCCGCCACCAAGGAGGAAAGCTTAAAATAAACAGAACTCCAAGAGGAGCTGATTTGTTCCATTTTTATTGTTCCCTAGGCGAACCAATGTGACGACTGGATGAAGAAAGATCAAGAGAGGAGATTCCTTTCCACTAGTAAGAGGCTTTCCTACGACCCTCGAACCGACAATCACCTAGGGAACACCTCACTTGAGAGACATATCTAGTAGAAATAATCTTCTTCCACAGAGATGGTCTATCCTCAAACAACCTCCACCCCCGCTTATTTAAGAAAGTCAAATTCAAAAACCTCAAATCCTTAACCCCTTAACCACCTTGTTGCAACATAGAAGCAAGTGTGGTCTTTATTGTCTCCATAGGGATCGATTCTGTTTTAAAGATTGTTTAATAGTTTATAAGACTTTAAGTATGGTTTATTATGTGTTTGATGATGTGTGAATACGAAAAGTAAAATAACATAAAATAAAATTAACTTTGGTGTTTAAAATTGAGAAAACTTATTGATGTTAGATTTCATGGACCTTATCTTATGTAATATCCTTGATCAATAGTATGTCATTCTAATAACCTATTAAAATTACCGCTTGTTGCTCTCATTGCAGCTCATGTATGAGTTAAATACGTGAGATCGGTCTTATTAGCTAATATATGATATCTCTATCTATTAACCAATACAACAACAATAAGCTTCAATAGTTCATACGGATGCTGAATTTAAATCTATGTCTAGATTTTAGCATATCCAATATATGAAATGCTTGGATCTAGTAATAACAATTATCTTTCACATATGAAGTCATACAATGAAAAAATGTTTTAGGTATCTAATCCAAAATATGCATTAAGAACAAAGAATTCGTCAATATTAAAGCTTAAGAAGAATTACATAGAACACCATGATCAGGATCGAAACATGAAGATTAGGACGACTACATCTAACCCTAACAAAAAATAAATTTAGCTACGGTTATTCATCATATCTAAATCATAGAAGAAATATGTTGAGAATCATCTATTATCGAATCCTCGAGTAGTGCTTATGCAAACAATATTCTACTCTTTTTCTCATCTGTTGTGTTTTCGGTCCACAATTGACTTCTTTCACACCCTACTAAGAATACTACCTAATTACACCAAGTTATATCAAGTTATATTCAAATAAACTTCCTGAAAACCTATTTATAGGGGCATGCCTTTGTCGCTAAGAGATGTTTATAGCCCACTTAGCGTGCTTATAATCTTCCATGTTAAGAAATGTCAGCTCATCTGCAAGCGGTCTTCTCTGCCTTAACCTCCGTTAGTACGCATCTAGATTTCTTTGAGATCACAACCTTTATTTTTCTTCAAGTAATTTAACCATGAAGCTTTCTAAACAATCATATCTCACTTAACGCGCCTACTAGCATGCTTTGGTTTCTGACTGAGGTTACTTGGATGTTTGATGCCCTTTTCTGGCTTAGCGAGGTCTTGTCTTTGGTTAAGTTATCCTTGATGCTCGAATGGTGCATTTTGTCTTCTTTTGTTGCTTTCTTGGTCCTATTTACTTGTACTTAATAGATACATAGTTAAAGACTTCATAAATGCATTTTATCATGTTTTTCTGATAAATTTGGATTTTTTCATTGATTGCTTGTAAAATAAGTTAAAAAGTGCCTATGTATTTTATGTATTTTTTGCATTCCCCAACTTATATTTTTGTTTGTCCTCAAACAAAATCACTACAGATGGTTCAGGAAAATTTTCACTTTGCAATGTTCATGAAAGGTCTCAAGACTTTATCAAGAAGCTTTTGAAATTATTTTGAAGTATGACAGGATTTTTATTTCAAATGCAAGTTCATAATCAACATTATAAGCATCCATCAACTATAGCATGAAGATGAAAAAATATGATACTCTAAAGTATGATTTAAAATATGTTCAGATCAATAGTCAATTTTTCATCAGAATCATTAAGCTATGGATAAGCTAGACGCCGATTAAACCAGAGTCGCCACCGCGCTTTTATTGTTTCCAAGGGAAAAGGGAAAAGTACAAAAAAAATCCAAAAGTAAGAAGTTTTCAAATCAAAATTAATAAAATGCCAGAGATTACAGGTAAGGGGGTTGGTTACACAAAGGGAAGATGTTAGCACCCAAAGTGTCCTAGATACTCCTAGGGAGTCCTTTCTTGTGTGCATATGTGTTTTTGTACAAACGATGTTTGCAATAAATAGAATGGAGGGATGAGAAAAGAATTCATTAATTATATTTTTTGTGTTTGACAAGACCTTCGGACTCGTGTCTACGTACCAACATAAAAATGAGGGATCGAAACCTCGTAGTTTGTGGTAACAATTTCAAAGTGAGTGTATTGCTTTTAACAAAAGTTTAAGTTTAACAAAGGCACAAAAAGCCTAAAAAGGTTTGAATGAGTGTTAGTTATTTTTGGCTTTTGAAATTTTAGGTCACTTATAGTTAGGTTTATTTACAAGTTTGATTAAGAAAGTTTTTTACTCAATAAACAAACAATACTTTGATTATACCCATTACATCGTACACATAAACTAATAGCAAGACTGGCGTAAAATTAACATAGTTAAAATGCATGTATATTCTCATTCATTTATGTAAAACATGAAGTATGCATTCATATCACTTGATTTAGGTTTATGATTCCTGACTTAAATTGACATGTTTCACAAAACAAGTGATAAATGCATTCTTTGAATTAAGCAACTAATTCATGATCATGAAATTAACTTAAAGATAATCACAATATTAATCATGAATGGATCAATTAGAAGAATAAACATTTTAACACTCCATCATTCTTTATTTTTCCTTTATCTTAAGCTTTGAATAATATGCATTTGACTTTTTCAAATCATTTGAACCATCTTCCGACAAACAAGTTCAGAAAAAAAATTCAAAATTTTTCAAATAATTTTGAAATTGAACAAGTACTAAAACAAATTTAAAGCAATTAAAATCACACATGTTTTGGCATGTAAGCTAAAAAAATTTTATCTCCATTGCATTCTACTCCTTGCAGAAAAGTTGGTATGTCCATAGGTCATATGAATAAGGTTGGTCTATAGGAGAAGCACCAAAACTCACTAAGCCATGTGAATCTCTCTAAGTGAAAGGGATGAAGACAAGTAGAAATCGGAATGAGCCCTAGAGGTGACATGTTTCACTAGCATGAAACACTCAAGAAAATCACCCTAATCAGTGGTGAGAGGGCTTAACCAAGATCCTTGGGGAAAAGGGAAACTGACCCCTGATCCTGGGTATCATCTTGAGAAGTACGGGCCACAAAAAAGAGATTGAAAAAGAGATCCAGATAAGGTTTCAAAGACTTATGCTTGGCGCAGAGTTGAAACACCTTCATATAAACCCAAGCTTCGAGATGAAGATACAAGGGGGCAACTCTAAAGTGATCGATCATGGCCACCTCGAAATAATAAAAGAGCAAATGTACCCCGAACCTGGTGAAAATGCATTCGTATAAAGGAACTGAACAACCCTCAAAAGAGATATGTATCCTCTCCTTCAAGCCTATTGGAAGAATCAACCAATTCAAGGAATTGCCAACAGTAATGCCAAATTTTTCTATAGCCTTGGTTGTATTCAAGACAAAGGGAGTCCCAATCACTTCAGCAGGAACCCATTGGTACCTATTAGCATTGGTCAGCTCTTTTGGATGAAACCTCTTGCTTGTCAATACATCAATTTTGTAATGATCATTAGGGATGATCCAAGACATAACATTAGATTGTCCCTAGCACTCCAAATAGAGAGCAATTTCAACATCGTTAGGTTCATGAACAGTCACCCCCAGTACATTTTAACAAATCCACTGACATGTTTCTTCCTTTGACGAGCAACTTTTATTTTTGCCTCAGTCAAAACAAGGGGATATATTGGCTTGCCAACAAGGTTTTCACCCCTATTAGGTTTCTCTAGAAATTGAGTCCCCGATGAATCCCTAGAAGGAGCCTTGTCTGAAAGAGACTCTCCAGATGTTCCTTCCATTTTCGAATCATCAATCAAAGGGATAAACTTCAGTTTAAAATCCCCACTGACATAAGAAAATGAATTTGATTCATACTTCATTCCCTTTCTCGAAGAAGAAGAAACACTACCCTTCGAATCACTCTCAATGATGATAGGGTTATCGTTCATCGTAATGAAAGTACAGTAAATGCTGAAATGAAAAGCTTGGAAGGAAATATACCTCAAAATGTAAGTTCGAAGGTCGTAAAGCAAAGCGGGAAACCAAAAGTCGAAGCTTTGAAGCTTTAAATGGGTGGTCACGGTTACTCCAGTAAAATTATCTCGAAGAAGAAGAAGAAGAAGAAGAGACTCAAAATAAACAAGGGAAACTCAGTCTACAAGATTGTGAAAAAAAATTCTCCAATTCTCCCTATCCTTATGTAGGCGAAGACAATAAAGCGGATCAAATTGAAAGTAAAAAAGCAAACATGGATCAACAATCAGATTTGTCCTTGGAAACACAATCAAACTCAACTACATTTTAGTGTATAATAATCTACGTCATGCCACTCCACGCCTTTTCAGGTCACACCTCAAAGAAAAATAGTGAAATGTTTCAATGATGGATCTGCATTAAATGAGTATGTTCCCCATTATACTTTGGCAAAACCAAAGCAGAACACGTTAGTTGACGCCTGGACAACCATTCTCAAAGGACGACCATGACTACTAAAAGACTCCCTCGATATCCAGTGTTCTCGAAGAGTCTTAGGGGTAACTGTTCTGTGTCGGACAAAGGCATAAGGACCCACTACTCTGTACAAACCAAAGGCCCAATAACACAAGGCCCATTTATTCCACCTGCTCCATCAAGCCCAATGTATAAATACCTTGAAAAAGGGTTTTCATTGTGATTATATAAAACCCTAAACTGACTTGAGCGTTGGAGTGATAACCATGCATGTACCCCTCATTTGAACCGCTGTATCAGAGACTAGTGACGCCAATTCAAGATCTATGTCGATCAACAACGCTGACTCAAGGTCAATGCTCGGGTGCACCTTGATCATAACCTTCGATCCACTATGCCATATCACAAAGTCATCTGCGAAGCTTTGCTCCACCATTTTCCAATACGAGAATTCTTGGTAATTTCAACTTTATGTACCTTTTATCACTATTAAATTGATAGAATTCTTGGTATCTTATTTCTTCTGAGTACTATTATAAATATTTTTTTAAAATTTATTAAATAATTAATATATTTAATATATAATAATGATCTGATACATTATTTATTTAATAAATTTAGAAAGTATTTTATTATTTATAATAGTGACCGGAGGATTTATTTCATATTTTTTCTCTCGAACCAAATTGTTCCAATAAAATCGTTAATGAATTTTATTATTTGCAACGAGCACTCGAGTTTGATCCATTTGAAACCATTTTTAGTCATTATTGTTAATAATAGTGAAAGTATAAAAAAAAGCACTCTTCATATATAGTTGCTACTATAATATTAGAAAGAGAGATTTCTTTAAGAATGTTGATAATGTAATTAGATTAGAGAAAAAATAGTCTTTAGAAGACTAAACAACTTCAATCTTCAAGAAGTAACAAAAAGTATTTAAATTAGTTATCCTTTAGAGAAAATTGAGTCCATCACCGATTAAAGTATTTAAATTAGTTATCGATTTATTTAAATTACTTTTGCCCATTTTGGAAAGAGTTTATAGAGAGTCATTATTTTTCATTAAAACACTGTCAAAATCGATGATGGACTCAATTTTCTCTTATCCAATCAATTTGGAATATGCTTTAATCGGTTGGAAATATGCTCTAATCGATTTGACAATTCAAAATACATGTCATAATCATTCTAATAGTTTCCAATTCATCTAATTAGGCTCTAAAATACTTTTAGGTTATTTTCTTTGAGAAATAGAGGCTTTAAATGGTTTTAGTTAATGTGTGATTTAACAATAATACTTTAAGAAAATACCCTTATGTTTTTACATAACATTGATCACTCAGATGCGATCAGACGAGCTTTCATAATTCCTTTCTCTAACACTCTGGAAGCTTCAAGAACTTTCCGAATATGTCAATCACATTAGCATTTTACTTGAATCTTCTTGGAGATGAGGTCGGAGATATCTTCAAGTCGGATGCCATCATCAGTGGATATCAATGGTGGTCATTAAACCCTAACACTTCGGCTTTATTCGGAGGAAGAGATAAACCAAACTATCTTATGCATCTTTTGACGACTTGAAATAGTTGATTGTTCTTTGTGCTATAAGATTATATTACTTCTTCATAAGTTATCATAAAGTATAAATTGTCATCATCAAAACCATGATAGGCATGCCTTGCTTAGTTTTAAACATTTCTTGATTAAACCATCAAGCACATAGTTCTACAAAAAATACTATTATCATCCCTTTATAAATCTTTTTTTTTGAGATCCAAAGAGAATTGACAAGAAATAAGTGGTGCTAAAAAGATTAACCACCGACGGATCAACACATAAAAAAAACCTTATTGAGGACAAGAAGGATGGTAAGAAATCTAATAGCCCCTTGTGTGAACACTACAAACATCCTTAGAACACATGTGATATTTGCTTGAAACTTCATGGAAATGCTCTTAATGCAGAGAAGAAAATTGAAAGTTATACACTTCAAGCTACTTCTAATCAAGAGTTGCAGTCTTCTGCATTTTCGTTCACCAAAGAACAACTAGATCAACTGTACGAACTCTTTGAATTTAAAAATCTTTCTTGCTCTATAATCTTAAAAGGTTGTTTTTCACAATCAGCCCACCTCAGTGTCATTTTCAAATATAGTTGGATTGTTGATTAGTAATCAATCACATGATCGAAGAATCTAGTTTATGTTATCCATATAAACCTTGTGCTGTAAATTTCAAAATTAAAATTGTCGATGAGTCTCTTTTAAGTTGTGGAAGGAAAATGTTCTATTGTTTTTTCTCCTTAATAACCATCCAATGTGTATTACATGTTTCGAACTTATATTGCGACTTATTATCTATTATTAAGCTCACACAAAATAAAAACAACCTCACTTACTCACAATGTGTTATAAGATTTAATCTCAAGGAAAATGATTGACACTACTAAGCAAAATAGTAAACTCTACTACTTAAAAGATTAAAAAAAAATACATGAATTGGTATGGACTAATAAATTCTTATATTGAATATTTTTTCATTTCAAATAATAAGAATAACATCATGTTTTGGCGTTTGAGATTAAATCTTCTTAGTTTTAAATATTTAAAATATCTTTTTCCTATACAAAAATTGTTAAAATCATTATGCGAAGTTTGCGAACTTGTTAAACATTGCGTACATTTTTTCCAAAAATAAAACATATAAACCATTAAGTCCTTTTTCAATTATTCATAGAGATGTTTTGATAGTTTCTTTATCCATCAAATTACACTGACATTGACGGCTTCATTTGCCTTATTTATATGGATTTTTGGACCAGTAGTGTCATCGCTAAACTCTATTCTCACATTTCACTTTTACTCACTTTTAATATTTAAATAATTGGAATCGTCACTAAACTAATACTATTTTTATTTGAAATTTATTTCAAATTCGTTACAAAATTAATAATACATAACACATCTGTCATCAAAATCAATCATAATACCATTCACTCTGATACTCTCGATTTGATTATGATGAAGAGTTTGTAATTATAATTGAATTCAATTGGACAAATCTGAACCTTAAATGTAAAGCACTAGATGTCAAGAAAACACACATATGATATCCTTGTTTTTGTCTTTGTATTTTTATTGTCAAAGAGTCATTAGTAACATCATATCGTATTTTGAGTTATATGCTTAATTTTGTACGACCGAACTCAAATTAGTAATCAATTAACTTTAAATATTTGTTTTGATTTATGACCACTAAACCAAAATATATTCAACTAGGATAAACTATGAGTCCAATATACTAAAAAATTTCATTATATATTCAGATGAATTTTCCAACCAAAAAACAACTTCTATCCAACAATAGTAACCAACCTTATTCCATTCATAAGATATCAAATTTTTCTTCATTTGTTTTTTCCAGATATATACTTTTTAATTCCGTTAAAACCATGGCTAGAGGCCTAAAATTATGTTTGATTATATCTACAGTATTCTTAATCATTGTCACAGTTGTGATACTAACTTTGATTCTAACCATCTTTAAGCCAAAGGATCCTACTATTAGTGTTGGTTTGCCTCACTTTAATTTACTTTCACCAAATATAACCATGAATATGACATTAGGCATGGTTATCACAATATTGAACCCAAACTATGGAAGCTTCAAGTATCAAAATTCCATAGGCTATGTCACTTATCATGATACTGTTGTAGGAAATGTTCCAATTGATTCACAACTTGTTCCAGCTCGTAGTGAAATTAATGTGACCACTAATGCAGATTTTATGGTTGGAAAATTGATACAGAATCCTAAATTTTGGTCAGATATTGTACAGAATGGAATGGTGTTTAATTTGACTTCAACAACTGAATTACCTGGGAAAGCAATTGTTTTGAAATATGTCAAAGTGAAGGCGATAGCTTATTGCTCATGTAACATCTCTGTTAATATAACTTCCAATGGTGTTGAGAGCAATTGTATATCTAGAATCAAGTTTTTTTAGTTTGGAAATGCTAGTATTTGTGCAAATACTTGGTGATATAAGTGTAATTTTATGTTATAGTTTCTTATGTTTGTGTGTAATATTAATTGAAAAAGTAATTGATTATTTACTTAGTGTCAAACTACATTGGTGCATATTAGATGAGAATTCATATATGGATGAGATAAGAAATATGAATATGATGGAGAAGAAAGAGTGCAAGATCTTCTTGCATTGTATTCATTCATTGTTAGTTTACATAGAGCTATATTTAGCTTATATATTCGTGTAGGTTAGTTAGAACTTCTCTAACTAACTTCATTAACTTCCTAACAACCTTTCTCTAGTTAGTATAACTCCATTAGAGCCATACATCTTAACTTTACCAAGTAGATCTTTGATGTACTTTGATTGCATGAGTAGCATGGAGCCATTTGGCTAATAATTAACTTCTATACCAAAGAAATATTTCGGGACACCAAGCTTCTTAAAGAAAATTTTGTCATGTAACTTGGTTATGAGATCAGGAATCAATGTAGGTGCAGTGTTAAAGAAAATTTTGTCATGTAACTTGGTTATGAGATCAGGAATCAATGTAGGTGCAGTGTTAGTTAAGAGAATGTCATCAACATATACTAGGGCATACAATGTTACTCCTTGGTGCTTGTAGACAAATAGGGACTAATCACATTTACTTGATGAGAACCCAAACTAAATTAAGTTTAGTTCAACTTTTTATATCAGGCCCTTGATGCTTGTTTTAATTTATAGATAGCTTTCCATAATTTGTAAACTAGAGTAGCATTAGGGTAAACAAAGTCAAGAGGTTGCTGCTTGTAGACCTTTTCTTATAGGTCCCCGTTGAGAAAAGCATTGTTAATATCAATTTGTTGAATTTCCCATTTGTATGTAATGGCCATAGATAGAATAACTCCAATGGTTGTAGGATTTATCACATGTGAGAAGGTTTCATGGAAGTCAAAACCTTATTGTTGATTAAAGTCTTTAGTTACTAGTCTTTCTTGATACTCGTTGACACTCCTACCTAGATTCTTCTTCTCCTTGAATACCCATTTGTAGCCTATAAGTTTCTCATCAGGTGGAGTGTGGAGAGAGAAGATGTCATTCTTCAATAATGACTCTTATTCAAATTTCATAACTTCATATCACTCATGATGTGAAAGAGCTTGTTTAGTGGAGTTAGGTTCAGTGTGGACAATAAAAACTTTAGGTTTGGATTTTACTGTTTTAGCTCGAATCAACATGGGATGATTATTGACTAGAACATTTGGTGACTTGTCTTCGGTCTGGAATGAAGGAGACGAAGAATGTGTGGACTCACTGAACTAATTTTGTCAGCAGGTTGAATTGGTGTCCTTAGTTTGTAATTGCTTGGAATCTAAGTTATTGACAGGTTGAGGTGACATGGGATCATATAGAGATGGGATGGGACATGGAAGCGTGTTTTAATATTGATTGGATAGTGTTAGACACATGTGATAATTTAGGAGAATACCCTTCATGTAAAGCTTGAGTTTGATTTGTATGAGTAAGTTGATTTTGACTACTAGGTAAGTTTGTGAAATAGGGTACATGGATATCAATATCATGCAGACTAGTGAGTGGGTTACGACCACTTAGTTGAGTTGAAGAGCCAATTAGACTAGGTGTAGTGTGTAGACCATTTGTGTCTATGACTGACATTTGTTCGGCAGGTCCTTTTGGTGTTGTGATAAGAGATACGCTAGGAAAAATAAAATGAATACTAGGTTGAACATTTGAGGTACCTTTGAAGTTCACATAGTTTGTTGAATGGAAACTCAATTTCATTAAACTTCATATCCTTGGAAATGTAGATTCTTCCTTCCGCCTTAAGGAACTTGTAGCCCTTATGAGTTGGAGAAACGCCAAGAAACATACAGTGACTTGTCTTGAATTACATCTTATGTTGATTGTGTGCCTTAAGAAAAGGAAAACATGAAAATTAAAATACCTATAAGGACTTGTAGTATAGTTGCTTGTTGAACAAGGAAACATTTAGAGAAATAAACTATGTTAGGCCCTCACTTGGAAGCTTGTTTATTAGATATACAGTTGTAGTAAAACTATGATCCCAATACTTGATTGGCATTGAAGCATGATCAAGGAGTGCCAGACCCATTTGAATTATCTTCATGTGCTTTCTTTCCACGATTCTATTTTGATGTGAGGTGTATGGACATCTTAGCCTGTGCACAATGCCCGGATCATTGAGGTGTTTGGTGAAAGGCATGAATTCACCTCCAAAATCAAACTGGATGACCTTTATGTTACTATTAAATTTAGTTTTAATGTAACTTTGAAACAATTTAAAAGAACTTAGAGCATCACTTTTATTCTTTAGTCGATACATCAAACTATATTTGGAGAAATCATTAGCAAATGTTATATAATATGAGTAGCCATTTCTTAAGGGTGCAAGGGATGTCCCTCATAGATCGGTGTGAATAACCTCAAATGCACTAGTGTAATTGAAAGTGGAAAAGGGAGCATGCAAAAAAAATTGGAAGTGGAAAAGGGAGAATGCAATCTACGGGACTTACCAAGGCAACAAGAATTATAAAATTCAACAAGTTACTTATTCTTGCATTGAGGTTTACACAACTCAAGAACACTATGAATAGCCCTAGAAGTTGCATATCCTAACCTAGCATGCCAAATTGAAAATTTCGTTGCAACTGAATTCTCATTATTAACAAGATTTCATGAAGTAGTATTATGAGCAAAAGATGGTAATTGTTGTGACTTGTGACTGAAGCAACTGCTTGAAGGTCAAGATTGTTGAATCAATATAACTCACTCACACCAAGAAATCCTTAAATTAGAACCAACTTATATGCATGTGATTTCATTTAATATTTGTCAACATGAAATTCAAAAAATGAATTATTATCTTTGGCAAACTTTGAGACAGATATCAAGTTTCTAGTGATTTTGGGAACATGGAGTAACTTGTTTAAGTCAACACAGATTTTGACATGCATTTAGACTTGACATTAGAATGACAAATATATTTAACCACCATTTTATGTCCATTACCAACTACTACTTTTCTAGGGCATGTACATGACATTTTAATTTGCAAATTAGACTCACTAGAGGTGATATGATGTGATGCACCTAAATCTGCAAACCGGACATGAGCTTTTAGATCCTAAGGTACTTGCATCTAAAATTGAAGAGCCAAACAAGTGTTTGATTGAGAGGATGTTAAGGCATGATTCTTTTGATTATCTTGTGCATTGACTAAGTTATTTACTGCAGGTCCTTATGCTTGAGTTTTGGGTGGTGCAGGTTTAAAATATTCATAAAACCTATGCAAACAGTCGACCACTTAATGCCCATATTTGTTGCATAGTTGGAAAGTATGTCTTTTACTTGTGGTGTACACCTATTTCCCACGACCTCTACTACAAGATGCTTATCCACTGCCAAGAATACTAAAGTTATGGCCATTTCTACCTGTTCCTGAGTTACTCAAAGCTTTTGCAACATTGGCAATTGCACTAGGAGTTGAAACCTCTTATCTATATTTTTCAAGTTGTCCTTCCACATCATAAATATCAGTAGATTCACCTTTCCCATATATCATCATGATAAAGGGATTGCATTCTTCAAGCAGACCTTACAAGATATCATCAATCTGGTCTCTTTCAGAAATTGGATCTCCAAATAGGAGTTAATCAACAATTACATTAATCCTTTACACATACTCTAATATGGATCTGCTGCCTTTCTTGCTCGTCTTGAGTTTAGAACTTAGTTGATGCACTCGAGCCTTCATTTAAGAGTTAAAATGCTTATTCACTTTGTCCCAAATTTCATATGCATGCTTGTAAGAAAAAACATGTGGTAACACAGCTTCAAAGATTGTGGAAAGTAGCCACTTAAACAATGTTTGATCTTGAACAATCCAAGCTTTGTAATTCTTAAATACATTATTTTGAAGGAGAATAACGATCCAAAACACAACGGAAATTAAAAAAATTCTCCAATAGTGATCCTTACGAATGGGAATGACCAATGATAGAATCGTTACCTCTTGTGGCGATTGAAACCTTTGATGCAGATCTAAGGAGTGATCACGAACGTTGAATGGTGACAATGCCTCTACTCAGTCCACACGAACGGATTCCTTCAATCTCAGTGCTAACTACTAGGAATGAAGGCTTTGAGTGAGTGAGAGAGAGAGAGAGAGGGAAACAAAATTTCAACTGCTCAAATGCTTCTACACAAGGGTTTTATTTATAGAACCACTTGTGTGGATTGCAAGCTAAAAAGCCCACTTAAGTGTATGTGGCCCATATCTTATGATATCTTATGATATGCCAAAATCACTTAAGCGTGTGGTACCTTACCATATTTCATATTCTACTTAAGTACACCGTACCTTACGATGTTCTACAATTCACTTAAGTGCATCGTACCTTACGGTGTTCCTTATTTATTTTATCTCTCATCAATCTGTCCTTTTGTGTGTGACCATGTAGGTTTTCGTGACATTAACAATTATATTAAATCACGTATTTAACATAATAAACAGTGATCGGTATCTAGCAACACATCACTGCTACCCGAGATACGAAAATGTCATGTGATCTGACAAATCCTTTTGTGATAATACTTATGTGTATAATTACCCTTTTGCCCCTATGTCTATATTGAACACAAGGCATAGACCGTGTCATCCTTGTCCAGTTCAATATTGGGCCCGTAGACATTTATCCTGTTACGCAGGATGGGTAAATTCCGTCTAGGTCACTCATGTTCCTTAGCATGTTTCGTGGAGTACCCATCAACTGTATTTATGGTCATCCAGTTACGGACAATGTTTGATTAGAAATAAAGCACTTGACTCTACATCTAGGGTCCATAGTGGTTTCAGGTCGAAGTGTGGTATACACCACTATCACCATGATAATAACTTATGACACTTTGCATAACATTCTATATGGTATTCTAATAGCGGGTCAATCCAGTATAAACATTACTCCTAATATTCATACCTATGTTTAAGACTTGATAACTCCTTATCCATGATCCATGAGATGTGATCATCAGTCTATATACATAATAATCTTAATGCTTTAATGTTATCCCACTTCACAACAAAGCTCGACTACGGATACTTTAATAATAGTGTCCTTATGTTTAAAGGGATCTCATGATTAAGTCACATTTGATACATTAAACGGACTATCTATTTTAGGGACTTTATTAAACAAACATAATAAAGAAAAATCCTTTTATTATTAATAAATAATTCGATACAAGTACCAAAAGTATTGGCCTCTAGGGCTTACACCAACAATCTCCTACTAGCACTAGAGCCAATCAGGCATACCCCTAATTCCCATAGATCTAGTATGGCCATCATGCTTCTGCTATGCAAGAGACTTTGTCAATGGGTCAGCAATATTATCAAGTGTAGGTACTCTGCATATTTTTACATCTCATCTATCTATTATCTCTCGAATGAGGTGATAACGCCTAAGTATGTGTTTGGATCGTTGGTGAGATCTAGGCTCCTTAGCTTGTGCGATAGCACCATTGTCATCACAATAGAGACCAATGGGATCCACAATGCTAGGAAATATACCAAGCTCACCAATGAACTTTTTGATCCAAACAGCTTCCTTTGTTGCACTTGATGCAGAAATATACTCGGCATGGATTGTAGAATCAACAATTGTATCTTACTTTGACCTTTTCCAGCTCATAGCGCCACCGTTTAAGTAAAACACATAACTGGATTGCGATCTAAAGTCATCCTTATTTGTGTGGAAGCTAGCATCGGTGTATCCAATTACAGCAAGCTCTTCCTGACCTCCATATATCAAGAATGAGTCCTTAATCCTTCTCAAATACTTAAGGATATTCTTGACAGCTACCCAATGAGCATCACTGGGATCAGATTGGTACCTACTTGTTGCACTTAAAGCATACGAGACATCTGGTCGAGTACATAACATGGCATACATGTATTGCAGATGCATATGGAATCTTATTCATGTGATCCCTTTCTTTCTTAGTTGCAGGGGATTGTGTTTTTGATAGACACAGACCATGTTGCATATGTATGAATCCTTTCTTGGAATCATGCATATTAAAGCTTCTAAGCACTTTATCTATGTATGTACTCTGACTTAGACCAAGCAGTTTTTGTGATCTATCTCTATAGATCCTAATTCCTAATGTATAGGTTGCTTCACCTAGGTCCTTCATAGAAAAGCATTTCCCTAATCTAGAAGTTGCATGTCCTAATCTAGCATGCCAAGTTAAAATTTTAGTTGCAACTGAATTCTCATTATTAAAAAGATTTAATGAAGTAGTATTATGAGCAAAAGATGACAATTGTTGTGACTTGTGACTGAAGCAACTGCTTGAAGGTTCAAGATTGTTGAATCAATATAATTCACTCCCATCAAGAAATCCTTAAATTAGAACCAAATTATATGCATGAGATTTCATATAGCATTTGTCAACATGAAATTCAAAAAATGCACTATTATCTTTGGCAAACTTTGAGACAGGTATCAAGTTTCTAATGATTCTGGGAACATGAAGTAACTTGATTAAGTCAACACAGATTTTGACATGCATTTAGACTTGACATTAGAATGAAAAATATATTTAACCACCATTTTATGTCCATTACCAACTATTACTTTTCTAGGGCATGTACATGACATTTTAATTTGCAAATTAGACTCACTAGAGGTGATATGATGTGATGCATCTAAATCTGCAAACCAGGCATGAGCTTTTAGATCCTAAGGTACTTGCATCTAAAATTGAAGAGCCAAACAAGTGTTTGCTTGAGATGATGTTAAGGAATGATTCTTTTGATTATCTTATGCATTGACTAAGTCATTTGCTGCAGGTCCTTATGCTTGAGTTTTGGGTGGTGCAGGTTTAAAATATTCATAAAGCCTATGCAAACAATCGACCACTGAATGTCCATATTTGTTGCATAGTTGGCAAGTAGGTCTATTACTTGTGGTGTACACCTATTTCCCACGACCTCTACTACAAGATGCTCATCCACTGCCACGAATACTAAAGTTATGGCCATTTCTACCTGTTCCTGAGTTGCTCAAAGCTTTTGCAACATTGGCAGTTGCACTAGGAGTTAAAACCTCTTGTCTATATTTTTCAAGTTGTCCTTCCACATCATAAATATCAGTAGACTTACCGTTCCCATATATCATCATGATAAAGGGATTGTATTCTTCAAGCAGACCTTGCAAGATATCATCAATCTGATCTCTTTCAGAAATTGGATCTCTAATAGCTATGAGTGAATCAACAATTACATTAATCCTTTACACATACTATAATATGGATTTGCTTCCTTTCTTGCTCATCTTGAGTTTAGAACTTAGTTGATGCACTCGAGCCATCATTTGAGAGTTAAAATGCTTATTCACTTTGTCCCAAACTTCATATGCATGCTTGTAAGAAAAAACATGTGGTAACACAACTTCAGAGATTGTAGAAAGTAGCCACTTAAACAATGCTTGATCTTGAACAATCCAAGCTTCGTAATTTTTAAATACATTATTTTGAAGGAGAATAGCGATCCAAAACGCATCGTAAATTAAAAAATTTCTCCTTTAGTGATCCTTACGAATGGGCATGATCAGTGATAGAATTGTTACCTCTTATGGAAATTGAAACCTTTGATGCAGATCTAAGGAGTGATCACGAACGTTGAATGGTGACAACACCTCTACTCATTCCACACGAACGGATTCCTTCAATCTCAGTGCTAGCTGCTACGATGAAGGCTTTGAGTGAGATAGATAGAGAGAGAGAGAGAGAGAGAGAGAGAGAGGGAGAGAGAGAGAAAGAGATAGAGAGAGAGAGAGAGAGAAACAAAATTTTAACTGCACAAATGCTTCTGCACAAGGGTTCTATTTATAGAACCACTTGTGTGGGCTGCAAGCTAAAATGCCCACTTAAGTGTATGTGGCCCATATCTTATGATATGCCAAAATCACTTAAGCATGCGGTACCTTACCATATTTTGTATTCTACTTAAGTACATCGTATCTTACGATGTTCTAAAATTCACTTAAGTGAATTGTACCTTACGGTGTTCCTTATTTACTTTATCTCTCATCAATTCGTCCTTTTGTGTGTGACCTTGTAGGTTTTCGCGACATTAGCAATTATATTAAATCACGTATTTAACATAATAAATAATGAGCGGTATCTAGCAACACATCACTGTTACCCAAGACACGAAAATGTCATGTGATCTGACAAATCCTTTTGTGATAATACGTATGTGTATAATTACATTTTTGCCCCTATGTCTATATTGAACACAAGGCATAGACCGTGTCATCCTTGTCCAGTTCAATATTGGGTCTGATGACATTTATTCGGCTACGTAGGATGGGCAAATTCCATCTAGGTCACTCATGTCCCTCAGCATGTTTCGTGGAGTACCCATCAACTGTCTTTATGGTCATCCAGTTACGGATAATGTTTGATCAACAATAAAGCATTTGACTCTACATCTAGGGTCCATAGTGGTTTCAGGTCGAAGTGTGGTATACACCACTATCATCATGAGAATAACTTATGACACTTTGCATAACATTCTATATGGTATTCTAATAGCGGGTCAATCCAGTATAAATCTTACTCCTAATATTCATACCTATGTTTAAGATTTGATAACTCCTTATCCATGATCCATGAGATGTGATCATCAGTCTATATACATAATAGTCTTAATACTTTAATATTATCCCACTTTACAACAAAGCTCGACTACGGATACTTTAAGAATATTATCCTTATGTTTAATAGGATCTCATGATTAAGTCACACTTGATACATTAAACAGACTATCTATTCTAGGGACTTTATTAAACAAACATAATAAAGAAAAGTCTTTTATTATTAATAAATAATTCGATATAAGTACCAAAAGTATTGGCCTCTAGGGCTTACACCAACATATTTACTATTCGATCTTGATCCGTTTTGAACATTGGAGGAATCTACATAGTAACTACCACTTTGTGGAGTTTGTGTAAGAGAATTACTCCCTTAACTTGTTGATTTTAAAGAAAGAAGTTCATTTTCTTGCAACTTGATTGAAAGTTTTGGAGAAAACATATTTGGTGCACTCGAAAATATTAGATTTAATTATTAGATTTAATTCATATTTAAGTTTGTTAGATATTAGATTTAAATATTAGATTTGATTCATATTTAAGTTTGTTAGATATTAGATTTAAATATTAGATTTGATTCATATTTAAGTTTGTTAGAGGCTTATAAATAGGGTGTCAATCATTGTAACTTTTAATCCTTTTTGTAGCCGTCATTCTCTGAATAAGAATATTTCCATTCATCATATATTCTACCTTTGCACCAACAATTGGTATCTAGAGCTCCGGTTCGGATTCATTGGGAAACACGGGAAACACGAGTGAACGTGAGGTCTTGTGTGTTTGATTTTGATTCTTAGATTCGTGTTGAATCTTGAACAAAATCTGATCAGAATTTTAATTCTGTGGGTTGGGAAACACTGTGTGAGAAATCTGAGTGTACTGTGCAAGGTAGAAAGATGAACGGAAACGGCAACATGAACACCAAACTTCCAGTATTTGACGGTAAAAACTGGAATCGTTGGATGATCCAAATGCGTGTACTGTTCGGTGCTCAAGATGTTCTAGATCTTGTCACTGATGGTTATATTCCGGTAGCAGCAGATGCAACGGATGAACAGAAAAACGCGCAGAAGGAAGTAAGGAAGAAGGATCAGAAAGCATTGTTCTTCATTCATCAATGTGTTGATGTAAATGTGTTTGAGAAGATTGCAGATTCAACGACAGCAAAGGCTGCGTGGGACACACTGGTTAGATGTTATGGTGGTGACGCATCAGTGAAGAAGGTGAAGCTTCAGTCCTTGAGAAAGCAATATGAAAATCTCAACATGAAGAATAATGAGAAAGTTTCTGAATACATCTCCAGAGTGATTCTGATCACTAATGAGATGAAAGCGTGTGGAGAAACTCTTTCTGAAGAAACAATCATGGAGAAGGTATTGAGATCCCTTACCTGTCAATTTGATTACATTGTGGTAGCAATAGAACATTCCAAAGATCTGAGCACCATGAGAATTGAAGAGCTGCAGAGCAGTCTAGAAGCGCAAGAGTTGCGTTTAACTGAGAGAACTTCTGAAAGGGAAGTAGAGCAGCAGGCTCTGAAAGCAACTTCTGATAGGAGGTATCAGAAGCAGTCAGAAGCCAGGAGAAGATCTGATGGTGGTCAGAAGTCAGAAAGCTCAACCTCTGATAGACAAAAGAATGCTCAGAAGGGAAAAGAGAAGTATGACAAGAAGAAAATCCAATGTTACTGCTGTAAGAAGTTCGGTCATTTTGCTAGAGACTGTTGGTCAAACAAGGAGAGAAAATCAGAAGAAGCAAATATAGCCAGAAGTTCTGATGACGAATCTGTGCTATTGATGGCCTCTGAATCTGATGATATGGATCTGATAGACTGGTGGTATATGGACACTGGCTGTTCAAATCATCTTACTGGAAACAAGAAATGGCTGGTTGACTTTGACTCTGAAAAAAGGACAAAGATCAGATGTGCTGATGACAAATATCTTAATGCAGAAGGTATGGGAAATGTCAGAGTGATTCTGAACAATGGGAAAACAGCATTGATTCAGAACGTGTGGTATGTACCTGGCATCAGAAGCAATCTGATGAGTGTGGGACAATTAATTGAGAAAGGTTTCTCAGTTACCATAAAGGACAATCTTCTGAAGCTGTATGACTGCAATCAGAAGTTGATTATGGAGTCAGAACAGGGAAGGAATAGAACATTCAAGGTGAATGTCAGAACTGCAGACTCAGAATGTCTTAGTGCAACAAGTGCTGAGAAGGAGAGTGAGCTGTGGCACAGAAGATTTGGTCATTTGAATTTCAGAAGCTTAAAACATCTGAATTCAAAGAAGTTGGTACATGGAATTCCTGCAATTAAGAAGCCTGAAAAGTCATGCAAAGTTTGCATGGAAGGAAAACAACCACGATTGCCATTTGCGTCAGAAACTGCTCCAAGAGCAAAACATGCCTTGGGAGTTGTACATTCTGATGTGTGTGGTCCATTTCCAGTAGCATCGATTGGAGGGAATAAATACTTTGTGTTATTTGTTGATGAATTCACAAGAATGACATGGGTATCCCTTATTAAGTTTAAACACGAGGTGTTTGATGAATTCAAGAAGTTCAGAATGAAGGCTGAGAATCAGAGTGGTCAGAAGTTGAAGATTCTTAGAACTGACGGTGGAGGTGAGTATAACTCCAAAGAGTTCCAGAAGTTCTGTGAGGAGAATGGAATTGAGCATGAGGTTACTGCTCCTTATACCCCTCAACACAATGGTCTTGCTGAAAGAAGAAACCGCACTTTGCTTGATATGGTGAGAAGCATGCTAAAGGAGAAGAAGCTTCCTCAGAAGCTCTGGGGAGAAGCTGTTGCCACTGCAACGTATGTACTCAACCGTTGTCCTACGAAGAAGTTGAAGGAAATAGTTCCAATACAGAAGTGGACTGGAGATAAGCAAAGTGTTAGTCATTTGAAGGTGTTTGGTTCTGTTTGCTATAAACATGTTCCAGAAGCCAGAAGACAGAAGCTGGATGATAGAAGCAAAGTGATGATTCTGATAGGGTACCACAGTACAGGTGCATATAAGCTCTATTGTCCAGAAACCAATAAAATTGAATTCAGCAGAGATGTGATTGTGAAGGAATCAGAAGTTTGGAATTGGGATAAGTCTCAATCTGACTCTGATGTTAGAACCTCTGAAGAAAGGTCAGAGTTCAGAATTTCTGAGGTTGGAGTAAACTCTGACGTTGATTCTGATTCTGATAGTGATTCTGACTCTGGAGAAGACTCAGAAGATGAAGGTGACTCTGATGATCCAGATGACCCAGACTCTGATGGTAATCCAGATTCTGGTGGCAATTCAGACTCTGGAAATATGCCAGACCCTGAAGATGGTCAAAGCTCTGGAGGAAGTCAACCATCTGAAGCTAGAAACTCTGAAGCTCAAGACTCTGAACAAGTTCAGAGACCACAAAGAATCAGAAACATCCCCAGAAGATATGCAGAATTTGACATGCTGAAAGACACTGAAGTAGACTCTGAAGGAGAAGTTATTCAGTGTGCCATGTTAGTAGACTCTGAACCCATAAGTACAGAAGAGGCTCTTAAGCAGAAGCTCTGGCTGAAGGCCATGAAAGAAGAACTTGATGCTATAGAGAGAAACAAGACTGGAAGTTCTGAACAAGAGATAGCCAAGTTCAAGAAAGTTCTGATGAATGAATTCGAAATGACTGATCTAGGCAAAATGACATACTTTCTAGGGATGGAATTCAGATACTCTGAGAAAGGTATTATTTTGCATCAGCTCAAGTATGAATTAGAACTTCTGAAGAGATTTGAATTGAAGAATTGTAAGATTGCTGTCACACCATCTGATACAAATCAGAAACTGGATTCTGACTCTGATGGAAAGGATGTGGACGCTACAACCTTCAAACAGTTGGTTGGTTCTCTGAGGTATTTGTGCAATACCAGACCTGATATTTGCTATTCAGTTGGGATGGTTAGTAGGTTCATGAGTAAACCTAAGTGGTCCCATTACCAAGCTGCTGTCAGGATTCTGAGGTATATCAAGGGAACTCTGAAGTATGGAGTATTATTTCCTTCTGGAAGAAAGGATGAGTCAGAACTTCTGAGTTATTCAGATTCTGATTGGTGTGGAGACAAAGTTGACAGAAGAAGTACGTCTGGGTACTTATTCAAATTTCTGGGAGGTCCCATTTCTTGGTGTTCCAAGAAGCAACCTGTTGTGGCGTTGTCAACTTGTGAAGCTGAATATATTGCAGGTGCTGTTACTGCATGCCAAGCTGTGTGGATTCTGAATCTATTGCAGGATCTGAAGATTAAAGTAAACAAACCTCTGAAGCTGATGATTGACAACAAGTCTGCAATCAATCTTGCCAGAAACCCAGTGTTGCATGGGAGAAGCAAGCACATTGAGACCAAGTATCATTTTCTGAGACATCAAGTTCAGAGGGGAGTGTTAGAAGTTGTACACTGCAGCACTCAGAAGCAGTTGGCAGATGTTCTGACGAAAGCTATCAAGACTGATCAATTTCTCAGATTAAGGGATGGAATTGGTGTTACAAGTTTTGATGGAATATGAATTAAGGGATGGTATTAGATTTAATTCATATTTAAGTTTGTTAGATATTAGATTTAAATATTAGATTTGATTCATATTTAAGTTTGTTAGATATTAGATTTAAATATTAGATTTGATTCATATTTAAGTTTGTTAGAGGCTTATAAATAGGGTGTCAATCATTGTAACTTTTAATCCTTTTTGTAGCCGTCATTCTCTGAATAAGAATATTTCCATTCATCATATATTCTACCTTTGCACCAACAGAAAACATCATTTATGATGTAGCGGCTTTAGAAGAATTTGCTATAGATTATGAGTTGAGTGGTGAAGATTCAATTATTTCACACCTAACTTGAAAGTGCCAACAATGATAAAGCTTCTTTGAAGCTTAGATCTTCACCTATGGTGATGATGATAATGATGCAACGAAGATAGGTCCGCTCTTAGGTTAGTATCATATTAGATGAGAATTCATATATAAATGAGATAAGAAAAATGAATCTCATGTTAGGTTACATGAGATTTATACTTAGCTTATATATAGGTGTAGGTTAGTTACAACTTCCCAGATTAACTACCTAATAACTTTTCTCTGGTTAGTATAACTAACTCTATTGGAGGATACTCTAATATTACACTTCAAATCATGACTAACTTTTTACGATGCAAGACATGTCCAAATATTGTGCTCAATAGTGATTTAAACATGATTATATCTCATTGAGAGAACATATACGGTGTAAAGAAGAAAAAAAAAGTTTAATTTAAGTAGTTAACTATTTTATACCTATTAAAATATTTATATAGATGAAAAATATTGAATTGAGAATTATGTAAGTAGTAGTATTATCAGAATTAATTTCAATATAATTAAATTTTACATGACTAAAATAAAGAAATAATGACAAAAAAAATGTAATATCACATATATGTGCAATGACCAAACCAAACAAATAAATTTAGAGACTAAAGAGATGATTTTACATTTTGAATAGTTAAGACAATTAGACATATATCTAAATACTAATGGATCAGTTCAGACACTACAATAAAAATAAATAGTATAATAGTTTTTAAAGTGTTATGAATAAAGATAAAAGTAGATGTTCATCCTTATTCTTCTTTTTATTTTCTCATTCTCTGATAATAGTTGTGATTTTTCATCTTCCTTATATCCTATAAATAAGATCCACGTTGCAATGTAAAATATACTTTTGAAGAAGATAATATAATATTACTTTCTCTTTTTTATCTTTATATTATTTTATTTATTTTTATAATACGTTATCAACACGAAGCTCTCATGTGTGATTCTTTCACTTCCATCTCAAATTAATCTTGAACCATCATTTGTTTAGAATCATGGAAATAAAAAAAATAGTTGAGTATGTGATATAATTCATTTAACATTAGAAAAGTATACTATTATTGATGACTTTTTGTAATTTTAAAAAGTTGTCAAAAGATTGTCATTCCAGAAGAATAACATAAATAATTTTAACGCATCCCAGAAGGATAATTATAATTTTTAGATCATTATTTGTAACAAATCATTTATATAGTTTTTGAAGAACTTATAAAGCATAGCATCCCTGAAGGATAGCAAAATAACATTGTATAGTTCCTGAAGAACTTGTAACGCTCTATTTGTTATTTTTTATTTAAGATGGAGCAAGAAAATTTTTGTTTCTCATAAGAGAGGAAGTTGAGAATTTTCTTTTTAAGTAAACACTCTAGATTATTAGTTGTTATTTTTAAAATACCAGAATTTATTAATCCTTATATTTATTATTATGTCAAGAGATTGAAATTTGTTTGAAATATTATTATTTCATGATTTTGATCGAATTAGCAATTTAGATTTTATAATAATTAAAAAAATACAAGATGTATTTTGTCACTAATTTGATATTTCTTAAGTAGATAATTTTAAGATTAATGTAACAATTCAGTTTACTTTTGTATTATTTTAAATATTGGAATTTACAAAAGTGTTATTTTAAATATTAATATTTAATATTGCCTTTTATGATAATTATTTCATTATAATGTTTAATACTTAATATTTTATCTAATTTTTATTTTTTATGATAGAACTAAGTATGTCAAATCTTATGAAATTGGATTTTGGAGCTCTTGATATTTCGGGAAAGAACTATTTGATATGGGCTCTAGACGCTAAAATTCATTTAAACACATAATGTCAGGACGACACTATTAAAGAAGAAAATAAATCATCTGATCAACAAAAGGTAAAAGCAATGATATTCATTTGTCGTCACCTTCATGAGGATCTTAAAAATGAATATCTTACCGTAACTGACCCATATGTCCTGTGGAAAAATTTGAAAGACAGATATGATCATCAAAAAACGGTTATCCTACCAAAAACTTGATATGATTGGATGCATTTACGTTTGCAGTATTTTAAAAGTGTAAGTGATTATAAGTCTGCAATGTTTAGAATAACTTCTAAGTTGACACTATGTGGAGCAAAAGTAATTGATGAAGATATGTTAGAAAAAAAAATTACTTTTCATGCATCCAATGCGCTCCTGAAGCAGCAATATTGAGAAAAATAATTTAATAAATATTCTGACCTAATATCTTGTCTTCTTGTGGCCGAGCAAAATAATGAACTATTGATGAAAAATCATGAGGCTCATTCCAGTGGTACAACTCCATTTCCAGAAGTGAATGTGGCAAGGCACGATCACTATGGGAAAAATCATGGTCGCGGTCATGCATGCGTGCGTGGTCGTTGTCGTGATCGTGGTCGTAATTATGCTCATGGTCTTGGTTTTGATCGTTGTTGTAATGGTAATCATAAGAACACATATTTCCACCAGAAGTGAAAAAATGTTAAAAAGAATGAAAAAGGGGATCAGAATAGAAAAACCAATGAAAATACTTGCTACCGTTGTGGAGGAAAAGTTCATTGGAGTCACACTTGTCGTACTTCAAAACACCTTATTGATCTTTATCAAAAATCAGTGAAAAATAAAAGGACAATGATTGAGAATCACTTTGCTAATGAAGATGATGGTCCAGATTACGGTAATACGGATGTTATCCATTTAGATATTGGTGACTTCTTTGCTGATCTGGATGGAAAAATTGATCACATTATTGAAGATGGAAGTGTCAAGAAATAAAATTTATGGAAATCTCCTTTTTAGTTATTAAATAAGTGATTGTGGATGTTTTGAATTTTATTTTCTAATAATAATAAAGTGTTTTCTACTTGTTTATTTACATAATTTATTGTTTAAATGACTTGTGTTTTTTAATTGCGCTTATAACTTATTGTTAACAATTATCATTGCTTTTAGAATGAATATGGACACTAGCACCAGCAATGGAGATATGTGTCTTGCTGACAGTGCAACAATCCACACAGTTCTCAAGAATAAAAGATATTTCTATAATTTATTGAAAGACTGATGTTAGTACTATATTTGACACCTCAAAAAATAATGGAAGACTCTGGAAGAGCCAATATGTTGTTACATGGAGGAAAAATATTGCACATTGATAAAGCATTATATTCCCCCAAGTCTCATAGAAATTTATTAAGTTTCAAAGATATCCTCCTAAATGAATACCATATTGAAATAGGAGATGATGGAGAGATTGAATATATTTGTATTCCAAAACACAATTCGTACACAAAATGTGTAATGGAAAAGCTACCGGCTTTATCATCTGGATTGTACTACACTTTTATCAACTGAAGCATGTACAACTGTAAACTAGAAGTTCACAAATAATGATAAATTTCTAATTTGACATGACCTGTTAGGCTATCTCGTCTTGCTAAAAGAATTATCATTATCTCATCTTGCTCCTTGAACAAAACAATGTGAACTAGAAGTTCAAAAGATAATTCAACTGTAAAATTTAGCAAATCAATTACCAAATGCATTCATTGATCCAAAATATGTGACTAAATCATATATACCCGTTGTAAATGCTCCAATAAAAATTGATATCCTTGTTGGACAATCCAATGAGTCTCAACCACGTCTGAAGCGTGGCAGACCAATCGGTTTCAAAGATAAAAATCCTCGAATAAGAAAGGGAGCTAAGAATAAAGATGGACCAAGTGAGGATATAGAAAATCTAAAAGAACCTTCAGACATAATAAATATTTCATCTCTAGAAGAGATTGATCAGATACCTGAAACTCATGAAAATAAAGAGATCTCGATAAATTATGTCCAAAATAAAATACAATGGAACCGAAACGAAGTCGACATTGATGATGTTTTTACATACAATATAGTGATAAATAAGATAAATGGAAAAGAGGATCAGGAACCAACGTATATCAAAATTTGTAGACAAAGTGAGGAGGGGCCAAAATAGAAAGATGCAATTGAAGCAAAATTAAACTCACTCTACAAAAGACATGTTTTTAGGCTCGTAGCTCGTACACCTCAAGGTGTGAAGCCAGTTGGATACAAATGGGTTTCCATACGAAAACGAAATGAAAAAAATGAAATTATGAGATACAAATCTCGACTTGCCGCTCAAGGATTTTCGTAAAGACCAAGAATTGATTTTAATGAGACATATTCACCTCTAATAGATGCAAGCATTCTTCGATATCTAATAAGCCTTGTAGCACATGAAGGGCTTAATGTGCACATGATGGATATTGTAACAACCTATCTATATGGTTCACTTGATAGTGAAATTTACATGAAACTCCTTGAAGGGTTCAACATACCAGATGCACACAACTCTGAATCTCGAGAAAGCTACTCTATAAGATTGAACAAGTCTCTCTATGGGCTGAAACAATCAGGACGAACATGGTATAATCGTCTAAGTGAATATTTTCTTAGAGAGTGATATATAAATAACTTCATTTGCCCTTGTATTTTTATAAAAAGATCAGGAAAGGAATTTGCAATAATAATTGTCTATATGGATGACATAAATATTATTGGAACTCCTGAAGAGCTTCCAAAAGCTATGAATTGTTTAAAGAAAGAGTTTGAGATGAAGGACCTAGGAAAGACAAAATTATGTCTACGTTTGCAAATTGAACATTTGGACAAAGGAATATTTGTATGTCAAGAAGGTTATATAGAAAAGGTGTTAAAACGCTTTTATATGGAAAAATGTCACTTGTTGTCTACTCCAATGGTTATTAGATCATTAGATATGGAGAAGTATCCTTTCAGACCTCGAGAAAAGGATGAAGAATTGTTTGGTCCTGAAGTACCATATCTTAGTGGAATTTGAGCACTAATGTACCTTGCTAGTTATACACGTCCTGATATATCATTTGTTGCCAATCTATTAGCAAGATACAGTTCTTCACCTACACTAAGATATTGGACCAGAGTCAAACATATACTTTGTTACCTTAGAGGTACAATATACATGGATTTATTTTATACCAAAGAATCCAAATTCGAATTAACATATTAAGCAGATGCAGGTTACTTGTCAGATCCTCATAATGACAGATCACAATCAGATTATTTGTTTACATGTGGGGGTATAGCTATTTGATGGAGATCGGTGAAACAAAACATAACAGCAACATCATCTAATCATGTAGAACTTTTAGCATTACATGAGGCAAGTCAAGAATTCGTTGAAGGAGAATTGCCATCCAAGGCGCATCGGAATTTAAAAATTTCTCCATTTAGTGATCCTTACGAATGGGCATGATCAGTGATAGAATCGTTACCTCTTGTGGCGATTCAAACCTTTGGTGCAGATCTCTTGTAACGATCAAAACCTTGGATGCAGATCCACGGGGCGATCACGAACATTGAACGATGACAACGTCTCTACTCAGTCCACACGAACGAATTCCTTCAATCGCAGTGCTAGCTGTTATGAATGAAGGCTTTGAGTGAGAGAAAGAGAGATACGAAATTCCAACTCTTCAGTTGTGTTGTATTCCCATGTTATAATGCTTCTACCCAAGGGTTCTATTTATAGAACCACTTGTGTGGGCTTCAAGCCAAAAAGCCCACTTAAGTGCATTTTGCCCATATCTCATAATATGCCAAAATCACTTAAGTATTTGGTACCTTACCATATTTCGTATTCTACTTAAGGGCACCATACATTACGGTATTCCTTAATTTCTCTATCTCTCATCAGTCCGTCCTTTGTGTGTGACCCTATAGGTTTTCGCGGCGTTGACAATTATATTAAATCCCGTATTTAACATAATAAACAGTGAGAGGTATCTAGCAACACATCACTGCTACCTAAGACACGAAAATGTCATGTGATCTGACAAAACCTCCTGTGATAATAATTATGTGTATAATTACCCCTTTGCCCTTATGTCTATATTGAACACAAAGTATAGACCGTGTCATCCTTGTCCAGTTCAATATTGGGCCCATAGACATTTATCCTGTTACGCAGGATGGGCAAATTCCATCTAGGACACTCATGTCCCTCAGCATGCTTTGTGGAGTACCCATCAGCTGTCTTTATGGTTATCCAGTTACGGACAACGTTGGATCAGCAATAAAGCACTCGACTCTACATCTAGGATCCATAGTGGTTTCAGGTCGAAGAGTGGTATACACTATTATCACCATGAGAATAACTTATGACACTTTGCATAACTTTCTATATAGTATTCTCATAGCGGGTCAATCCGGTATAAATATTACTCCTAATATTCATACATATGTTTAAGACTTGATAACTCTTTATCCATGATCCATGAGATGTGATCATCAGTCTACAAACATAATAGTCTTAATGCTTTAATGTTATCCCACTTCACACTAAAGCTCGACTACGGATACTTTAAGAATAGTGTCCTTATGTTTAATGTGCTCTCATGATTAAGTCACACTTAATACATTAAACGGACTATCTATTCCAAGGACTTTATTAATCAACCATAATAAAGAAAACACCTTTTATTATTAATAAATAATTTGATACAAGTACCAAAAGTATTGGCCTCTAAGGCTTACACCAACAATCTCTCACTAGCACTAAAGCCAATCAGGCATACCCCTTATGCCCATTGATCTAGTATGACCATCATGCTTCTGCTGCGCAAGAGGCTTTGTCAGTGGGTCAGCAATATTGTCAAGTGTAGGTACTCTACATATTTTCACATCTCATCTATCTATTATCTCTCGAATGAGATAATAACGCCTAAGTATGTGTTTGGATCGTTGGTGAGATCTAGGCTCCTTAGCTTGTGCGATAGCACCATTGTTATCACAATAGAGACCAATGAGATCCACAACGCTAGGGATTATGCCAAGTTCACTAATGAACTTCCTGATCCAAACAGCTTCCTTTGCTGCATTTGAGGCAGCAATATACTCGGCCTCGGTTGTAGAATCAGCAACTGTATCTTGCTTTGAACTTTTCCAGCTCACAGCGCCACCGTTCAAGCAAAACACATAACCAGATTGCGATCTAAAGTCATCCTTATCTGTCTGGAAGCTAGCATTCGTTTGGTTGAGATCCTTAATTAAACACATACAAAATACTTGTGGTTTATCTTCTGAAAAATTAAATACAATGACCATATATGAAGATAATACTGCATGCATTGCTCAATTGAAAGATGGTTACATTAAAGGAGACCGGACAAAACACATTTCTCCAAAGTTTTTTTTTACTCATGATCTTCAAAAGAGTGGTGATATAAGCATCCAACAAATTTTTCATGTGATAACCTTGCAGACATTTTCACAAAGTCATTCCCAAGTAAAAAATTTAATTAACTAGTACAAATGATTGGTCTTCATCGAAAAAATGACCGTTCAACTGAGGGGGAGAAATGAAATGATATTGTACTCTTTTTTCTTCACTAAAATTTTTTTCCACTGGGTTTTTTTAGTAAGATTCTAACGAGGCATATCTTCAATGGACATCCAAAGGGGGTGTTATGAATAAAGATAAAAGTGGACGTTCATCCTTATTCTTCTTTTCATCTTCCTATTCCCTATTAATAGTTGTGATTTTCCATCTCCTTTAGGTCATATAAATAAGATCCACATTGTACTATAAAGTGTATTTTTGAAAAAGACAATATAATATTATTTTCTCTCTTCTCTTCCTCTCTTTGACCTCTATATTATTTTATTTAATTTTATAATACAAAGTCAAATTTCAATATAATTTTAAAATTATTTGGGCTTTTAGGTTGCTCTATTGAGCTTACTATGACCCATTTTAAGTTATATTTAGGTTATATAATCTATTTTATATTTACTTTTAATAAATAGAATAATTTATTATTAATATTATGTTTAGATTATATAATCTAATTTCAATTATATTTATTTTTGAGAACTAAAATTTATGATTGTTTATATATATATATATATATATATATATATATATATATATATATATATATATATATATATATATATAGAGAGAGAGAGAGAGAGAGAGAGAGAGAGAGAGAGAGAGAGAGAGAGAGAGAGAGAGAGAGAGAGAGAGAGAGAGAGAGAGAGAGAGAGAGAGAGAGAGAGAGAGAGAGAGAGAGAGAGAGAGAGAGAGAGAGAGAGAGAGAGAGAGAGAGAGAGAGAGAGAGAGAGAGAGAGAGAGAGAGAGAGAGAGAGAGAGAGAGAGAGAGAGAGAGAGAGAGAGAGAGAGAGAGAGAGAGAGAGAGTTAATTTTAATTGAAATACATTGACAGTGTAAAATAATTTTACACCGTCAGTTAATCATAGACGTCGGATATTAAAACAAGTTTAACTTTTATTTTAAAAATCTATAAAGTAATACAAACAGATGATGGTGATGAATCGACGGTGTAAAATTTTTTACACTGACAGTGTATAGTAATTAATCTATCTATCTATCTATCTATCTATCTATATATATATATATATATATATATATATATATATATATATATATATATATATATATATATATATATATATATATATATATATATATATATATATATATATATATATAATAACATTAAGTGCTAATCAGTGATTGTAATTCATTTCTTTACGTTATAAAAAATAGTGAGTATATTGTGAGTTGTAATAGTATATATATTTTTCACTATATTCTTTTATATACTTGTTAGATACATCGAATTGTCATCTTAATAGGATAGATTACATTAACTTAACTTCTTGAAGCGATTACCAACGATATTATTGTGTTAACTAATCCACAAAAAGAAAATGAGTGATGAGTATTAAAGTAACTTGAAGAAAGGGAATAAAGAATCTTTATATTTATATTTGACTTTGTTAGAATATTTACGATGATAGAAAGTTCTAAAATTACTTGAGACGAAAGAGTTGGAGTTGAAAAATGAAGTGTTAATGGAAGAACATCATTAATCAGAATGTGTATCCTTTATTAGTTGAATCATTTTCGATGGATTCTCATATCAAATAAGAAACCCAATAGGGAGCCAACGAATACATGAGCTAGTATGGATATACGATGAGTTGACTTTGTCAACAAATTGCTTTTTAATCCATTATAATTTCATTTTCGTCTTGAATACTCTTAAATATGAATGCTTTATTTTCTATAATATAATGAATTTGTATTGTTAGAACATATGTTTATATATACATTAATATTTTTATTACTAGCGTTAAACGAGCACGAGTTCTAGTTTGTCCGTTTTTTGTAATGAATATATGCGTCAAAAACACAAATGGATATTTTTTATTAGTTTTTGTTTTAATTTTAATTATTTGTGTAATAAATTTGGTGAATATATTTTATAAATGAGAAAAGAAAAAATATTGTATAAATTTTGAAAAATTATGTTGAGAAGCTATCATTATTTTAATTTTTATTGAAAATGTTGAGAAGTTATTCATTTATATAGATTGTTATGTTGAAAAGTTATCTTTATTTTAGTTTTTTAATTTAAAATGTTGAGAAGTTATTTATTTATAGGATAATTTTGGTAGAAAAAAATTTAAAAAGTTATCTAAGAGAAATTTTTAAAACAAAAATAAGGCAGTGCAAACTCTTCTATCTTCTTTATAACTGGCATTCAAACGGGTACAAGAGTTCCCTTTTAGTACGCACACGCGTGAAAATATAAACTGTAATTTTTTTTATGTAATTTTGTTTTAACTTAAATTATTTGTGTTATAAATTTATATATATTAACTACATTTTACATAAAATATGTACTCTCACTCATTTGTGTATATTAACTTAAATTTGCATAAATTTTTATATATTAATTTAATTTTGCATAAAAATTATATATATTAATTATTAAAAAAATTTAAATTTATAAAATTCCCACTTAATATTTTCAAATGCAAATGTTCAAAATATTTAAAATCGATTGATTTAAAATGAAGACAAATGCTCAAAATATCTTAAATTGATTGATTTGAAATGAAGAGAAGAATTTATAATTTTAATTTCTTCTGTGTGAGACATTTATTATTGCTAACTAACGTTTAAGGTAAATCAAAAATATTTGTTACCCATAAATAAAATATATCTAATTCCTGGCCGCCACGAATCTTAAAGAATATATATTTCTATACATGAAAACACAAAAAAAAAAATACAAACTTGTGTTAGAGTTGAATTCCTAAATGGTGCTTTCATCGTACTAAAAGAATATTTTGACAAAATTGTTATAAAAGCAATATAGGAAAATTTAGGAAATTTAAAAATTTTAAAAAAATAATAATAAATAAATAAGAGATGACGAGAGAGAATAAATATGGCTTTTGTAGTAAAATCATTTACATTTCCACCATATAAATATGACTCTTGTTTACAAAAATATGAATAAAAAATGCAATTAAACTATAGCGGGGGTTTTATGTTGACGTTGTAAAAACCTATTGAGAGGGAAATTGAAACGCTCATCCACATTGTAACTTCTCCTGATAATACTACTACATCCTCGGGTTATCCCAACACTCTTAACAATGGTGTTGTGAAAAGGATGTAATACGACTGAAAATTGCAGGACCTACAAATCTTTTTCTTCTCAAGTGGTTCCCTCATTTTGTTTCAGACACTTTTATAACTTTGTTTCACTTTATTAGAAGTGCAATAGTTAATTTTGTAGATTTAATAAAAAAATACCGATTGACAAAACAGTTAAGCAAATGGTTATGTTTTCTTTCCAAAGGGCTAGTTATTATGTTATTATATATAGCATAAATATATATTTTAAATCAAATAATTTGTAAAAAAGATTTTTAAAAATTTACGTGCAGTTTATTTATGACTAAATATATATTTTTGTGGGTAACTTATATGAAAAATCAAGTAAAAAATATAGATTTTTACCCACAAATAAGTAGCAAGAAAATTTATGGAAAACTTTTTTTAAAAAGTTATATAGTAAATATTTTGAAAAACTTAGTAAATTGATAAGTCTATTTCGATTGATTGATAACAAATGGATGAAAAGGGCCACCGGACCTAAAGCTTTATTGAATTATGAATGACTTTGTTACAAAAATGAAAGTCATATATAGTCATGGCAACGGGGTGGATCGGGGAACTCAAACTTGAATCCAAACTTTGTTTTTTTTCCTAATCCCCATCGAGGATGAAGAATTAAAAACAAAATTTGTCATAAACAGGTTCGGGTTAGATTTGGATATCCCCGTCCCACCACTATTTATTTAATAAAATCAATTTTTTTAATAAAAATATTTATTTTTCCAAAATAAAATTATATTACAAATAATAAAAAAAAATCTCAAAAAGTTTCATGTATACATTTCAAATATTTTAAATAATATATACAAATCAAAATATCATAATATTAACCACATATTTAATATTATAAATTATCAAAACTAAAATAATAAAATACATAATAAAGTAAACGGGTCGGGTTCGGGAATGAGTTCGGGTGGGTACTAGTATACCCGTTACCCGACCCATCCAAATTTTATAATCGGGAAAAACCCAAACCTAAATCCAATTAAAGCGGATTTTCTCCATCAAATTCGGGGTGGGGTCGGGTGGGTACCCGTGGATATGAGTTATGTTAGCATGCCTACTGATCTGTTGTCACACACGGGTCAAAAACGAGTTTAAATGTGTAGTAAAATCGAAGCGACACTCGAATATCATATCACAAGGACTCTTGAATGTTATAACCAAACGAATAGAAAGAATGAGTTTTTAAGGTTCAAAACTTAAATCGAATATGATTAAAGGTAAAAGCAAAATTGATAAATAAGCTAATCTATTGTATCGATTTTCGACTTATCATCGATTCTTATAATTTCAATTTCCTAGTGGATTCAATCTCATTTGATTACAATACCCACTGACAAGTGCAAATTGGTATTATATGATGTATGCTCCTAATTTCCGAATTAAGCAAACGGATTTAAGCAGACACGAATTAAGCAAACGCAACTTAATCAAACACAATAACGAAAAAGCTACGCTAACGTGATTATAGTTAAGGATCATACAAAAATCAAATTTAATCAACTATATCCTATAAGAAACAATCGAATTAAGCAAACGAAAGTAATCGAATTAAGCAAACGAGTTTATAGGAAGAATTGAAAAGAAATTGAAATTAAATTGAAATTAATAAAAACCTCAAAGTGGAATTCGAATACAACAGATCAACTCTTTGGGAATTAGCTCTCCATGAAATCTTCTAAAAAATATTATATCATCAAAATTCAGAATTAGCATTACTATAGTAGTGAAAGACCTAATATAATAAAAGGCAAATTCGGGCCCTTAGAGGATCCGACCCGAAAATTACAAAAACTGGTCAAAACTAACTATTTTAATAAGTCTGGAACTTCAACGAATTATTCGTTCCTCCTTCACTTAGAATCAGCTTTTGACTTCAACATGAAACTTGTAGCTATTTCTCTTAGCTTTCCAGCGTATATTAGAACGCGTCAATCCGACTCTTATAGCCCAAGTTATAATCTACATAGTGATAAGGTATCAAATAACTATTTATGCTGAAAATAAAGTACGAAAATAAAATAAAGGCAAAAATAAATTTAAATATTAAAACACACTAAAATATTAAAAATAATATAATAAACTATATATTTGCCTAAGTACAATAGTAGAAGAAGGTGTATCAAAATGCACTGATCAAATTCCCCCACACTTGAACTTTTACACTCCGAGCAAAATTATAAATTCAAAACTCAAAACAGAAAAAACAAGAACAAACAAAATATGCAATTCCAAAGGTTATCAAGATACAAGGTGCAAGCAAAATTCTAAGTCTAAGCTTTAAGAATATGGTATTAGTAAGCAACTTTTTGTAACATTCAAAGCAGATAGGAAAACAAGTTACCAAAGAGTACATCAACCGTAGTAAGATCCTCACAGGATATAATTCACTCAACTCTCAAGTGTTTAGATTAACTGTTTACACTCAAAGCACAACATAAAAATTAGTACTACCATAAGCTTGAAAAGACTCTAACATCCACAATTGAAATACATGCACACACAGATCAAAAGGACTTTTATTTGGTTGTAACGTGGCCAAGGTAAGGGTGAGATAAATCCTAAGGGGTACTAGGCTAAAATTCAAAGAGATAAAAGAGACTTGAAAGAAACTGCGAAAGTTGAATTTACAAAATATTTCATTCATTTGAACAACTCTATAGCAATTGTTTTCTCTTCTCCTTCCTCTTTTTATTCTTTTTTTTAAGGAGTATGTATTGACATGTATTGAAATATTACAAACATAATTCCTTTTTTTTTCTTCTTCTTATTCTTCTATTTTTTTCTTCCTCTTATCCTTCTATTTTTTCATTCCTTCTTTTTTCTTTTCTATTTTTTTTTCTTTTTCTGCCAACTTCTGAAATATTACAAACATAATTATTCAACCTCACACAACTCCATACAAGACTCTTTCAACCCTTTGAATAAGGTGATAACATTGTTTTTCACTTCTCGGCTTGTAATGAGTTTTAAATTAAAAAAGGATAATAGGCTCAAGGGGGTTTCAAACAAGGGATGCAATTACTTTAGGGTTGGATTTTTGGCTAATTGGCTAAAAAAACAAAAGAAAATAAAATTGCCTTTATCATATCAGTGTGCACAAGTAAACAACAGCATCAACAAGAGTAGACTAACAGACATGAGTGAACCACACAAGAAAAAGAAAGAGATGGATTTTTGTATGTTATCCATATAAGGCTCAAAATATCACAAGATTAATTGATCTACCATGAATGATGTATAATTTAGAGTTTAGTTATTCCTATCATACTAAAAATACACAGAAAATTTTTCACATCACACCACAAGACTTTAGTCAAGAGAACTAAGAAAAATACTCATAATTGTAACTCAAAAACCAAAGGAAAAAACATGAATTTTTTTTTAAGAAAGCAAACCAAAACCAAAACAGAGAAAAAACAAAGAAAATAAAACAAATAAATGGTTCCCTCCCCCACACTTAAAACATACATTGTCCTCAATGAAAGAGCATAAATATAAAATAAGAGTGAGAGAAAGGAAAGAACACACCCGAGGAGTCAAGATGGATAAATGATCGCATAAACGGCATTTCCCAAAGAGAGATCTTCTACAGTCTCTTTTTCCAAAGTCGGATTCTTATGGAGTAGCTTTGGGTAGTGTCCATTGACTTTGAAATTTTTATTAGTGCACTTGCCTTGTATTCCAGGATCAAAGAAGAATCTTCGATAAGTAAAAGTGTTGAATGGACACGTGAAAGTGATCTCCTTTTTCACAACATCACGAATCAAAGGATTACGGGGATGTCTCACTAGTTTTGTTTCATCTTTAAGCGAGATCCTATGCATACATATGGATGAGCTAATATCACGAGTGTCATCCAAGGTCCACCCAATTCCCTTCTTATGTTTCTGCTTAAGTTGAAGCTTTGATGAATAATATGAAACCTCGGGAAGTGGTTTAGGCTCTAAAGAAGGTGGTTGTTCAATGGATGATATATTTGGGGAAGCTGGGATGTCAAAAGCGTCAACTACATAAACAACTTCATTTACACTATCACCCTGCAAGGCAGTGTCAATCTCAGCACAAACAGCATAAAGGTTAGTGTTAGTACAATCATCACATGAGTAAATATCATCAAAACTAAATAAAATTGGGAAATCAGCTGAAAACAAATTAGAAAAAGCTTCATCAACAACTTCAGAAAGCAACTCTATTTGAAAAACAGAATGTTCTTCCTCGTCAATCTTCTAATTTTTCAGTACTCCTTGTGGGAAAGAGATTGGTGATACATACTTTTTTTCAACCTCAACAATAATAGAAGGTTCGGGTTTATTTTCAGGTGTTACACTAACAATTTTTTTATTTTTTTCTGGAGCTGTTTCTGTAACTTTTTCGGATCTCAAGGAAATTGCACTCACATTAGAGCCTTTTGGATTAGCTACTGTTTGGACATGTAGTTGGTTTGATCCTTGAGCTTGTTGCATGACACTCATTAAAGTGACAAGTTGTCCAATTTGTGTTTGCAAAGTCTGAATACTATAATCTGTTCGTTGTTGAAATTGGAGACTGTTTACAACCATTTGCTTGACAAGTTCCTCTAGTGAAGGTTCAGAAGATGAAAAGGTGGTTACTTGTGGAGGGTTATATGGTGGTGGTGGTGGTGGTGGTGGAATGGATAACATCAATTATTTCACTAAATAGGTAAGTTCATCAATTCTGGTTTCTAGACCCTTGTTGGAAGAAGAAACCTGAATCTCATTCACACATTTTGCTTGAACCACAAAATTATCCCTTGTTGTGAACTGTAGGGAGTTAAGTGACATTATCCCAATCAAGGATTTGACAGCAACGAGATATTCAATACACAAAGCATTATAATCAACATCAGGGGCAACAAGTTCTCTCAGAATTATTTGGCCAGCCATGTTAAACTCAATAGAAAAGAAAAAAAAAATTAACAAACAATGAGAAAACACAACTAATTCAGCAATACAACAACAAATAGGAAAATACCGACAATATCCCCATTAAGTAAAAACAATTGAAATACGAAAAAAATGGTTAAACTAAAATACAAAAAACACAAAAACACAAAAATTAATCTAATAAGGTCAATTAAAAATTTTGAGAATTTTTTCGGAATTTTCTAAAACCATCAAAACAGAAAATAAATTATAAAAAACTAGAAAAATAACGAATTTCGGGTTTTTAGGACGGCTTCCACTATTTAGTCCCTAAATAGAGGTTTCTGATCCTTGATTTTTTCCTAGTTAATCGACAAAGAATCGAAAAATTTTGACACAATTTTCTTTAAAAAAATAGTTTTTTTTTAATCCTAAAATCCAAAAGACTAGAGCGCAAGAAAGTTAGGGCAAAAAAATGCTAAAACACAACACCTAAAACTATAATAATGATTAGACTATAATGATGGTTAAGATCTACAAGAGTCCCCGGCAACGACGCCAATTTGATCCGTTGTCGCACACGAGTCAAAAACGAGTTTAAATGTGTAGTAAAACAGAAGTGACACTCGAATATCGTATCACAAGGACTCTTGAATGTTATAACCAAACGAATAGAAAGAAGGGGTTTTTAAGGTTCAAAACTTAAATCGAATATGATTAAAGGTAAAAGCAAAATTGATAAATAAGCTAATCTATTGTATCGATTTTTGACCTATCATCGATTCTTATAATTTCAATTCCCTAGCGGATTCAATCCCATTCGATTACAATACCCACTGACAAACGCAAATTGATATTATATGATGTATGTTCCTAATTTCCGAATTAAGCAAACGGATTTAAGCAAACGTGAATTAAGCAAATGCGACTTAATCAAACACGATAACGAAAAAAGCTACGCTAACGTGATTGTAGTTAAGGATCATACAAACAATCAAATTTAGTCAACTCTATCCTATAAGAAACAATCGAATTAAGCAAACGAAAGTAATCGAATTAAGCAAACGAGTTTATAGGAAGAATTGAAAAGAAATTGAAATTAAATTGAAATTAATAAAAACCTCAAAGTGGAATTCGAATACAACAGGTCAACTCTTTGGGAATTAGCTTTCCATGAAATCTTCTAAGAAATATTATATCATCAAAATTCAGAACTAGCATTACTATAGTAGTTAAAGACCTAATATAATAAAAGACAAATTCGGGCCCTTATAGGATCCGGCCCGAAAATTACAAAAACTGATCATAACTAACTATTTTAATTAAGTCTGGAACTTCAACGAATTATTCGTTCCTCCTTCACTTAGAATCATATTTTGACTTTAACATAAAACTTGTAGCTCTTTATCTTATCTTTCCAACGCATATTAGAACGCGTCAATCCGACTCCTATAGCCCAAGTTATGATCTGCATAGTGATAAGGTATCAAATAATTATTTATGCTGAAAATAAAATAAAGCCAAAAATAAATTTAAATATTAAAACACACTAAAATATTAAAAATAATATAATAAACTATATATTTGCCTAAGTACAATAGTAGAAGAAGGTGTATCAAAATGCACTGATCACCTACTCATATACTATATACAAATAGGTATTGGACCATAACAAGTAAAAACTGTTAAGCCTAATATTAGACAGCAAAACCTAAATAAGGAAAAGGCTAATTATCTAATATCCCCCTATAAGCTTGGGGGTAAATAGAGTGAAGACCAAACTTAGTGATGTTAGAGAAGAAAGGTTTGAAGTCCAAAGGATTTGTGAAAACATATGCGAGCTGTTGTGAAAAAGAGATAAGAAGGAGATGAAATATACCATGCTGAAGCTTTTCACGCACCAGATGACAGTCTAAATCAATATGCTTTATGCGCTCATTGAAGGATGAATTACTTGTGATATGTTAGGCAGAAGCATTGTCACAATACATAAGGGTTGGTTGCTTGAAAGATATATGAAGTTCTTTGTGGATGCCATGGATCTGTATTATGCTTCAGTAGAGCTACGAGACACAATTGGGTTCTTTTTAGATTTCCAAGAAATAAGTGAATCCCCTAGAGAAATACAGAAACCTGTGATGTATTTACGTGTTTTCGGACAAGTTGCCCAATCTGGATCTGAGATTTCTTTAAGTTGAAAAGACGAATTGCTTGGAAAGAATACACATTGGCCTGGAGAAGAATTGAGATATCGTAGCACTCTAAGAGCTGCATTGTAGTGAATATCAGTGGGATGACTCATATGTTGAGTGAGTTATTGAATTGAATATGAGATGTCAGGTCTGGTGTTGAGTAAGTAAATAAGTTTCCTAACAAGCCTTTTGTACTTAGTAGGATCTTCTAGAGGAATTCCATCAATTGTCTTTAATCTTGTATTTCGAGCCATGGGAGTTGTGGCAAGTTCATAACCTAGTAATCCAGCAGTTGAAAGGAGATCAACTGTGTATTTTCGTTAATAAATATTAATTCCCAAGTTACCTCTTGTCACATCCAAGCCTAAGAAATACTTCAATGTGCCAAGATCCTTGATATAAAAAATGATGTTGTAGTGTATGCTTTGTTTTGTTGATAATCTCTAGATTATTTCCTGCAATTATAAGGCCATCAACATATATCAGCAATACAGTAAAGCGTTCTTTGGGTTGATGTATAAAGAGGGAGTGATCAGAAGAGCATTATTTGAAGTTATTAGTGAGTAAAACATTAGATAATTTTTAAAACCATTGTCTACTTGATTGTTTCAATCCATAAATAGATTTTAGAAGTTTGCAAACTTGATTTGGGTAAGAAGGTGTAATGCCTTTAAGTAAAGACACGTACACTTCCTCATCCAAATCTCCATGAAGAAAAGAAGTGTGCACGTCAAGTTGATGAAAATGTAAGTTTAAAGATGAGGGAAGGGAAAGAAGTAAGCTTATAGTTGTGAGCTTTGCAACAGGAGAAAATGTATCAAAAAAATTAATACATCGAATTTGGTTGAAGCCTTGAGCAACTAACCTCACTTTATGTCTTTCAATGGTGCCATCAGAATCTAATTTGGTCTTATAAACCCATTTGCAATCTATAGCTTTAGCTTTATTACCTAGTGGTAAAGTGGTGAAATTCCAGGTGTGGTTGTGTGTTAAAGCTTGGCTTACAGCATTCAAAGCCTTGATCCAATGAGTATGAAGACTAGCCTGCTTATAAGTAGCAGGATCACATGAAGTAGCAGATATGAATGAATAATATGCAGGGGAAGTATGATGATATGAAATGTATTTTGAAATATCATAAGGAACATGTGTGTGATATGCATTGCAGACAAAATTATTCAAATATGCAGGTGCAAATTTGGTTCTAGTAGACTTTCTAATAGTAGTGATATTAGGAGAAGTGTCAGGATCAGAAGTAGATGTGTGATCATTATGTTGAATTAGCTTATTGGTAGGCGGAGTATTTTGAGTGGTGGTGGGAGAATCAGGGGAATCTTTAGGAGTAAGCTTGTCAGGTATCTGGTCAGAGTTAATGGGATGGGTTATGGAGGTAAGGTGGTCAAAAAGAAATGGAATGGTTGATTGGTCATTATCAAGGATATGTGCAGGAGTGTTGTCAGTGGTGGGATGAGGTGTGTAGGGAAATTGTTGTTCATAGAAAACACAATTTCTAGAGGTGATAATGGATCTAGTATTGAGATCAAAAAGGAGATAACCTTTAATACCCATGTGAAAACCTAGAAATAAGCATTTTATGGTTCTAGGATCTAGATTGTCCCTATATCTTGTGATGGTGGAAGCATAGGCAAGGCATCCAAAGGTTTTAAGGTGTATGAATGATGGGGGTTCTTTGAAAAGAACCTCATAAGGAGTGTTGTTTTGGATGGTAGAACTGCATAATCTATTGATCAAATAAGTTGCATGACAAAGGGAAAAAGACTAAAAACACTTAGGTAAGTTGGCATGGAATAGGAAGGATCTAATAACATTAAGTAAGTGACTGTGTTTTCTTTCAAGAGTGGAGTTTTGTTGAGGTGTTTCAATATAACTTCTTTTATGTAAGATCCTTAGAGATGCATAATAAGATGGCATAAGAAATTAAGTTCCATTATCACTTCTAATGGTTTTGATTTTACAAGAAAATTGAGTTTGGCAATAAATTATGAGATTTTTAATGTGAATTCTAGTTTCAGATTTATGAGTCATGAGAAAAGTCCAAGTATAACGTGTGAAATCATCAACAATAGTTAAAAAATATTGGAAACCATCCAAAGAAGGAACAAATATTGGACCCCATATATCCATGTGTGCTAATTCAAAGCAATGAGATGAAACAAAAGTACTTATAGGAAAGGGAAGCCTACATTGTTTAGCTAGATGGAAAGTATGGCAAAGAGAATACTTATTATATTTAATAGTAGAAAAATTATGTGATATATTGTGTAAAACCTTATTAGAGGGATGTCCTAATCGATGATGCCACAAGGCTAAATCTACATTGGCAAAATCTTTAAAACTATCAAAGTTACAAGTATTAAGATGTGTGAAATTATAGGGAGAATTATGGACAGGGACTTGTCCAATCATCCGCTTCGTAGGGACATGAATATAAATAGGATCAATAACTTTGATATCTGAAAAGCACTTGATATAGGGGCATACATGATCAGACGCTCCTAAGTCAAGGATCCACAGATAAGGTATTTGAAATCCAGTACATGTGTTAATTATGCTTGAGATTATGTGGTTGTTAGGATTGGGAACTTTATCAGTCTTGGGATGCTAATGGTCCTTCCGGGATTGTTGGAAGAGGATAAGTAAATGTTGGTAATCCTCCTTAGAAATGAAACCTTCTTTGTCTTGAGCATGTGTAGTCTTGGACTCCAAAGAAGACTTGGTATTCTTGTTTTGATATCTAGGTGGAAAACCATGATTGAAATAACAGGTTTCCACTATATGATTTGTTTTGCTGCAATTGGTGTATAGCATGGAATTCTTCGAGTTTCCTTTACCTTTGCCACAAGTGTTATTGTTATTGTTGGTGTTGTTGGCGTATAGAACGGTTGAGTTGGGTGCGGAAGTAGGTGGAGCAACCACTTTTTGTTGAGCAATAAGTGAATAAACGTGGTTGATGTTGGGAATCAGATCAATGAGCAAGATTTGTGTCTGAATGTTATGATAGTTATCGCTTAAACCCTTCAGAAAACACGAAACATACTCCATATGCTTGTAAATATGAAAGGCTTTGGCCAAACCACAGGTGTTGGGTGTGGGGCATGAACAAGAAGGGGTTGGTCACAAATCTTCTAATTCATCCCAGAGGATCTTGAGATTAATAAAGTATGTAGACAAGGATTTATCCCCTTGTTGAATAGAATGCAGATCGTGAAGAAGATCGGAGAATCGAAAAATGGTTACCTTTAATTAAGCGTTCTCGAAGATCTTCCAAAAGATTGAAAGCCGAATCGAAGCAAATTATGCTTTGTGTGATGTGAGGTGAAAGGGTACGATTGATCCAAGAAAGTACCATACTATTCGCACGATCCCATGGCTCGTAATTAGGGTGAGAAAAGGTTGGTTTATGGAGATTGCCATTAATGAAGGAGATTTTGTTCTTCGATGTCAAGGCGCGGCACATGAATTTACTCCAGTTGTGATGATTTTTATCATCGAGAGGTGGTGCAACTAGAGTGGCGCGGGGTTTTCACCAGGATGAAGATAAAAGGGTTTCTAGGGTTCAAAATGGGATCAGTGGGTTCGATCTTAAAATTATCGTTGTTATCTTTCTTAAGGCTTTCTTTGAAAGTGAATTTGTCGTCTGATTCATCGTCGAAAGTCATGGAAAGTATGGATGAATACGATGAATCTTTGTGTTGTGTGACGGTCGAAGGTAACGATGAAAGTGGAAAGAGGAAAGAAAGGGTATAGTCTACTGATACCATATTACGATTGATGAGAGATGGATGAAAATGGTCATTAGGTCTAAAGCTTTATTGATTTATGAATGACTTAGTTACAAAAAGGAAAATCCAATATTATATACAAATAGGTATTGGACCATAACAAACAAAAACCACTAAGTCCAATATCATACAACAAAGTTCAAATAAGAAAAAGAAAAACTAATTATCTAATAAAGTCAAAGATAATTTTTCAAAAATCTTTTTTAAAAATTATCTAATAAATTTTTCATAAAATATAGTAATTTAATAAATAATTTTACCCACAAAAATATAAATTTATCAACGAATAAACTAGGAATAAATTTTTGAAAAATCTTTTTGATAGTTATTAAAAAAACTTGTATTGGGGTGAAATCTTCTAAATTCAAAAAAAGAGTATATTTATATTATTTTTTTATAGATTTTGTAGGGTTACAATATAGTACATCCCTATGATTCAAATAATGTACAAAATTTTATATTCTTGAAAAAATTTAAATTGATATATTAATTTAAATATTTGCGAAAATAAACTTTTGAATAAGTAGTTTTTTATTATTATAGGCAGTACAGTCCTATAATGTGCAGTTATATAGGAGTAGATGATTTGAACAAACTTGTTTGTGTTAAAATATTAGTGTAGTTTGTTTTCGGTGCAAAGAAGAAATAGACAAAAGAGAATGGGGTCCAAATTCTAAGCTTCGCCGCCCAGAAAGATACGTACATTGGATATTGTTCTCTCATTTTTGCATAGCTTCTTTGTTGCCGCCCCATTTTCATAAACAATGTCAGAGAATGTCCTTAAAAAACATTACTCATAAACAACTGTGTGTGTCTCATAATAAATATCTTAATCTCAACATACTCCCTCCATTTCTTTTTAAGTGTCACTTTTTTTATAAATTTTTATTTCTTTTTAAGTGTCACTTGTAAAGTTCAAGGTAGTATTAAATGTATCTTTGTCAAAATTACCCCTATGTAATTATTATAGAGAGAGAAAAAGTAAAATGAATGTAATATACAATTAAGGGTATTATAGATAAAAAGAGAATTATTGTTTAAAAAGTAACAATAATGATAAGCTTTCTTGGTATGTGCAAAAAGTCAAAAAATGACACTTAAAAAGAAACGAAGAGAGTAATTTTTAAGAAAAAAATTAATATATTATTACTTTAATAATAAAATTTGTATCATCTATTAAAATAATCTTATTTATTAGAGTTAGTAGAATTATTAAAAAGAATGAGAGTTAATAAATAGATACACAAGTGGAAGAAAATAATATTCCATTCAATTTTATTTATAATAAAAAAATTCAATTTTTTAAACCTTAAATATAAGTATTAATTATTTAATATTTTTATTCAAAAATTATTCATACAAAAAAATATTAATTGTGTTATGTCTTTTATATAAAATGAAGAAAATTAAATATACTTAACTATTATTATTAATAAACATGAAAAATATTTTTTTGTTAATAAATCAGATTGGAATAGTAAATATTATATTTATATTTTAAAAAAATATTTATTTTGAGATATAAAAAAATATAAATAAGATATTTTTTTATAATACGAAAGGAGTATTGTTAAATTAAAGGTTAAATGCGTTACTCTCGTAATATTAATGAGTTTTAATTTATTTATGTAAGATTTTTTTTAGATTTTTTTAATAATATTTAGATTCTGTATGTTTGAATTCAATAAAATAAATTAAATTCTACGTGACTAACTGCATGCTTTTTTTTAATTTTTAAAATTTATGACATTTTTTATAAAACATTATTATTAAAATTGTTATTTTTCTAATTTTTTGAATAAAAAAAATATTTAAAAATAAAACATGCTACGTAGATTTAAAAATAAAAATAAAAACAACGTAGAATCACTTAAAATTTAAAAAATATTTTAAATTAAAATAGTCAAACAAAAATAAAACACATAAAATCTAAATATTATAAAAGAGAATTTATATTTAACTCTAAAATTTAATTAATTTATTTAACAAAACTAATTTGAAGCTATTAAAATTTTGATACGTAGAAACTATAGAATAAATATTTTATTCAAATATATAGTATATATTAAGAGATTAAAGATAGTGTATTGTTAATGTAAATTTTCTTTACATCATAATTCAATAGAATTATAACGTTTTGTCATTTTATACTAGTATTTTAAAATTAAATATGTAATTTAGCGGGATGCACGTCTCTAATTAATTGACAATATAAAAATATTTAAACTGTTATCTGATAGTTTTTTTTCTCAAGCAAATTTTATTATAAACATGACCAAAGATAATAATACAACACTAAATTAAAACTTTCTCTGACAACATAATGATTGCAAGTAGTGTTCTAGATAAAGTTCAATGTAAGTAACACAATCGTGATTCATGTTCATTGTCCCAATTTGGTTGCATTCACGGGCTCTACATCGATCTCACTTTATTCTTGTCACGGGAGACAAAAGAAAAAACATACGCATAGTTAATCATTAATAATTTAATGTTCTGTTTTAAATTTTTAATTAATAATATATTAAAAATTAGTCTTCAACTTTATTTCTATAATTTTATTTTATGGGTAACGCTAACTTGTGCCCTATGGACACAAGTTAAGAGAGCCACTTATAAAAATTTGTATTTTAAAAAACAATTAAAAAATTAATTTTATACTTTTATTAAAGTCAATACACAATTTCTAAGATAATATTTCTTTATTTGATTTTTAACTTGTGCCTAGTTAGCATTACCCTTATTTTATTTTCACGGTTAATTTTTGACTAAAAAAATATTAAAATTTTGGTGACATTTGAAAATTTGAATAAATGTTATGTAAATATATGTAATTAAAAACGATTAGATAATATAAATTTGACATTTAAAAAAGTCAATAACAAAAAATCACAAATTATTAATTAATTTTAATGAAAGTCATAAATAACTTAACAAAAAGTAAAAATAAGAAAAATGTTTCAGCAAATTTATTTTTGGTGCTTAATAGAAATTTATTTATGATATTATTTTTAATATTATTCTTATAACAACACAATTATATTAAGACAATTAATTATATTAAGACAATTAAATTGATTTACCAACAAAAACTAATGCATGATGGATTTTTTTAGAGATCGTAAACAAACTTCATGCAATTTAAATAATATATTAATTTTTAATTACATACATTGATTCAGATTTGTACAAATGACATTGTCGTTTCCGTTACGTCACCAAATTTAATATTTTTTTAAATTAAAAATAGATGAAAGAGATTAAATAAAATAATATAAGTGAAGTTAAAACACTAATTTATAGTATTTTTAATAAAATAACAGAAGTTAAAACACTAATTTATAATATTTTTTACTTGAATAATATTATATTAAATTAAATTAAAAAATCAAAATATTTATTTCTGCAAAAGTCAATAAAACAAATCAATATAGATCTTACATTCACACAATTGAAATATGGAACTACTCTTTCTTTTTTCTTCTTAATCATGCGGTTTTGAACTAGGCTTATGTGTGACTGTGTAGCCCATGGTATTTAATTAGTTAATGTCACTGTTTTGTTATCCAACTCACTCTTTTGTTAGCTCGGTAGTTTCCTACTTGTTTTGAAACATTAGATGGTAGTAGAACAAATATATATATATATATATATATATATATATATATATATATATATATATATATATATATATATATATATATATATATATATATATATATATATATATATATATATATATAATTTAAGAGTACATTTTTTTTTCTTCCTATAAATCATAATTTTTAAATTTAATTTAATGATTAATTACTATTTTTATTTAATTAATTATTTAAATTATATTTAATTTATAAACTATGATTTTGAGTAAGATAAGAAAAAATTACTTCAGAGAAATTTGATTTCCATACTATATATATATATATATATATATATATATATATATATATATATATATATATATATATATATATATATATATATATATATATATATATATATATATATATATATGATCAACTTTTTAAAAGTATTTTTTTAAAAAAAATTGTTATGAAAACGATGTCGGAATTACAATGTGTGATTGGTTTTTTTATCGTAAGAACCCCACAAAGATAGAAAAGAAGAAAACACTAAGAACATAATGAAATTGATTATAAACTGTTATTCTTTACTTTATCTTTGAAACAAGATTACAAGTGTTACAGAATAGCAAATAACATCTATCACTCTAATTAGGATTTGCATTATGCAATGATGAGAGACTAGTATACTACTATTTATAAGAAAATTAGCGTACTAAACTAATGAACTTTTACACACAGGTCCATTACACAAGCTAACTTAGAGAGTAAGCTAACTTAAACAATTAGGCATAACAAGCCCAATTCAACATGCTAACAATCCTAGCATACTTCGACTACAATATGTGAACAAACTTCGATGGCATGCTAAGGTCTTGTCGAAGTGTCAAACCAAGAAGCTACCTTTCGACCATACTAGAGTTCGATCCAATATGTCACAAATCTCCACCTTGGAACAAACTCTATAATGTCACAGAAAAAAAACTAGATTTCTTCATGCAGCTTTATCAACTGTATACAGTGGAAAAACTTGCAACTTGATAATGTCTTGGTGATCATATCAACAACATTGTGATTTATCGAAACCTTCAACGTTGGGAATTCTCCATGCTCGATTACCCCTCTGACGAAATGCAACCTCACATCGATTTGCTTTGTTTGCTCATGATAGGCTGAATTCTTCGACATGTGTATAGCATTTTGACTATCACATTTAAGAGTAATAACTCGACCTTGAAGTTTTAGTTCCTTAGCAAAACATTCACGCCACAATGCTTCTTTCACATCTTCAGTGAGGGCGATATATTCAGCTTCAGTGGTTAATAAGGTAACAACCTTTTGAAGTGTTGTTTTCCAACTGATTGTTGTGCCAAACATAGTGAACATATAACACCATACAATCAACCTGCTCAATCGAAAAGACATGTAACACTTTGCAGTTATAAAAGTAGTCGTAATAACCACATGTCTGAATGTTAACTTTTATTAAATCTCAGCGGAACAACAAAAACAAATAATTAACTCAACATATCTAATCATCAACATAACATGTCATATAAGAAATATGAAAACATAAAGAAAGACATAATGTTCCAATCCCTTAGTGTTACACATTAGAGCAGACGCCGACACAAAAATAAAATGGAAGACTTCATCTTTCACTCACATTTGACCTCATGCTGTGGATTATCTGTATGTTACCCGCGTGGAGGAAATATTCAAACAGAAGGGGTGAGATATCATAATTATATAAAGGAGAGCATGATAATAAGTAAGCATCAGATTATTACATGCATATCACTTATTCCACAATACAATTCCACATAACCCACACAATGGCTATTCACACATAATAGCAACATAGCAACCATCAAACATAACAACAACATCATCAACCATCCAACATAATAACAACATAATCAACCATTCAACATAATAACAAATGCAACCAATGTATAATGCAATGAGACTCAACAACTCGACTCAATGCATGTGGTACCAATACGTGAACACTCAGGTTTACCACTTCGATCCTCACCTCCTAGGATCAAAGTCATCAATCTATTACCATCACCTTCGATAACGTCTCACTTATTCCATCACCTCCTAAATCAGTTGCCAGCCCAATCCACACAATAGGATTTGAGGCTCACCAACAACAGACCATTTGTCCAACAACATGAATGCATACAACATATTATCCATGCAACAATAACATCATGCACAATGACCCACCACCATAGTCAATATGCACCGCCAATACTGGTAATCATGCATCAAACACATGTTATACAACTCAACAACATCAACATACAACATAACAAGCAACAACAATGCATTTAAGGTTATGTTACACCATCACATAAACATCACAGTACATTTCAACACCATCACACAGAAAAATATTCATTTTAAGGTACTGAAACTAATTTTAAATGAAAGAAAACGCTCTCAGCTTTTCGACGCTTCAAATCGCGTGTCAAACAGAGTTACGAAGCTCAAGTTACGTCATTTTCAATTTTCCAAATTTTCATGTAACAGTGGTAATCGGTTACGCTCAAATCGGTAACCGGTTACAGGCTTCGAAAACAGCCCAAAAACCTATTTTTCAAGTGGTAACCGGTTACACTCATACCGGTTATAGGTTCGAAGAACAGCCTAAGAACTAATTTTTTCGCTGTTGAAGGCCTTCCAGACCTCCGATTTCGATTCCGTAAAAATCTCTGATCTCAGAATTCGACATACTATAATTATTCAATGATTAAAACAGAAAATTCACATTATATCACATATTAGCATAAAAAAGCATTTATTTTCATCAATTCATATGTACCCCAAACCTTCCAACAACAACAATTACAACAATTCATCATTCCAACTCTGACCCGAAACCACATCAATTCACACAACTTTTATATCACACAATCCAATCAAATTTCATGGGTTTAACAACAACATTTTCATCATTCCCACAATTCAATCAAATTTCATGGGTTTAACAACAACATTTTCATCATTCCTACAATTCAATCAAATTTCATGGGTTTATCCGCAACATTTTCATCATTCACACAATTCAAAATTCATCATTCTCACAATTCAACATAGAGAAGAAAATACAAAACCTACTGGCATAATCTACCCACCATCATCATGTTAACCCTTAGATATTCAGAACCAAACCCTTATCTTAGAGTTCCTAGCAATAGCTTCTTTAACCTTCAACAATGATGAATCTCCCCTTTGAGCCCTAACCTATTCTTCTCTATTTCTCTGCTTCTCCTATTTTCTTCCAAATGTTGCGTATTGAGTTTTTATCACAATACCCCTAATTTATTCTTATTATAAATCCTATTATTTTATTAACTTATTATATTATCACTATTTTCTTCTTATTATTTAATAATAATAAAAATAATAACAACAATAATAATCCAGTCAATTTAAATAATTAAATCAATATTTATATAATATTAATTAATTAAATAAATAATAACTAATAAGATTAATCAGGTAGAGGCGATTCACCAATGATTTGGTCATGTACAAACTTTTGAGTTTCTCCCAAAGACCTAAAGTCGTCGTCTCCTTTGAAACCTCTCGAAGAACCTTATCACCAACGGTCAATAAGATGATGTTGTGGGCTTTCTCTACCATATTCATTTTTTCTTTATCCTTTAACGCAACGTCCATGGTCACGGCTCCCTTCAACACTTCTACTGAAATGTCATTTCTCTTTATCAAAGAA